>NW_013667144.1:21334-24074 GCF_000517525.1 Limulus polyphemus
ATAATAGCTTGTTAACAAAACATGGAAGTAACTTGTGTTAACTAAGTATGATGATAACACCTTGTTAACAAAACATCAGAGAAGCTTGTGTTAACTAAGTATGATGATAACACCTTTTTAACAAAACATGATAGTAGCTTGTGTTAACTAAGTATGATGATAACACCTTGTTAACAAAACATCATAGTAGTTTGTGTTAACTAAGTATCATAATAACACCTTGTTAACAAAACATCATAGTAGCTTGTGTTAACTAAGTATCATAATAACACCTTGTTAATAAAACATGACAGTAGCTTGTGTTAACTAAGTATCATAATAACACCTTGTTAACAAAACATGATAGTAGCTTGTGTTAACTAAGTATGATGACAATAGCTTGTTAACAAAACATGGAAGTAACTTGTGTTAACTAAGTATGATAATAACAACTTGTTAACAAAACATGATAATAAGGTATGTTAACTAAGTAACATGTAGTATGTTAACATGATTGTAACTTGTATTAACTAAAGATGATCATAACTTGTGTTGATTAAGAATGATGATATTCCATGGTAACAATTGATGATAATAACTTGTGTTGATTAAGGATGATGATATCCCATGGTAACAATTGATGATAATAACTTGTGTTGATTAAGGATGATGATATCCCATGGTAACAATTGATGATAATAACTTGTGTTGATTAAGGATGATGATATCCCATGGTAACAATTGATGATAATAACTAGTGTTGATTAAGGATGATATATCCCATGGTAACAATTGATGATAATAACTAGTGTTGATTAAGAATGATGATATCCCATGGTAACAATTGATGATAATAACTTGTGTTGATTAAGGATGATGATATCCCATGGTAACAATTGATGATAATAACTTGTGTTGATTAAGAATGATGATATCCCATGGTAACAATCGATGATAATAACTAGTGTTGATTAAGGATGATGATATCCCATGGTAACAATCGATGATAATAACTAGTGTTGATTAAGATGATGATATCCCATGGTAACAATTGATGATAATAACTAGTGTTGATTAAGGATGATGATATCCCATGGTAACAATTGATGATAATAACTAGTGTTGATTAAGGATGATGATATCCCATGGTAACAATTGATGATAATAACTAGTGTCAACTAGGAATGACAGCAACTTGTGTTGACTAAAGATGATGATAGTTTAAAACAACGATTAATGACAATAATTTATATTAACTAAAGACGTATTTAGTTTATTCTTTGATCTCAATCTTTCTATCCATTTATACATTAAATATGAATATCCTGGGGGACCAAGTAATATATTCAGTTAACTACTATGCTAGGATTATTCAAGTCTACGGACTTCCGGTCAAATGTTACTGTAAAAGTGTGGATACACCTGGACACGCAGATGAAGAAATAGATCTCAACAATGGGATGTAGGTTAATATAACTGTGATGTCATACACGTGTTATATTAAATGCGTGTTTCTTCAGAGTGGGACTTCTATATGGAATGTCTCATAAATGAATGTTGTGAATAGTGTTACAATTGAGATTGTAAATTATAACCCAGCTGACCTGATGAGCCTTGACTTCGTTGGGAGCAACGTGAAACACAGTGAGATATACCTGATATTTACAGTCTGGTGGTGAAAGAAAGGCCTCACCGGCAACAACAGACGTGGTATGGTTATAAAACTTTTATTTACACACGTTTCTTTCTGGAGGTTCGTGTTGGGCCAGGAACGAATAGTGTAATTTATATTAGATTATCAGTCGTATTGTGAAGTAACATCATATACAGTGTTGTTACTAAACATTAGTCAGTGATGAATGGCTCACCCGCCCTGACGTAGCCCTAAAATGACAAAATACGCGTAATAAAGAATATCTAACTTATATATATTGTTATATTTCAACTAATTGGAACGCGCCTAACAAAATAAATTATTGTTATATTTCAACCAATTGGAACGCGCCTAACAAAATAAATTATTGTTATATTTCAACCAATTGGAACGCGCCTAACAAAATAAATTATTGTTATATTTCAACCAATTGGAACGCGCCTAACAAAATAAATTATTGTTATATTTCAACCAATTGGAACGCGCCTAACGAAATAATTTATTGTTATATTTCAACTAATTAGAACGCGCCTAACAAAACAAATTACTGCTAACCTCGCCTTCTTTAAATAAACATGCACCCGGGCGTGGCCAGGTGGTTATGGCGCTCGATTCGCAGTCTGAGGGTCGCGGGGTCGAATCCCCGTCACACCAAACGTGCTCGCCCTTTCAGCCGTGGGGGTGTTGTAATGTGACGATCAATCCCACTATTCGTTGGTAAAAGAGTAGCCCAAGAGTTGGCGGTGGGTGGTGATGACTAGATGCCTTCCCTCTAGTAATTCACGGCTAAAGTAAGCACGGCTAGTAGAGATAGTCCTCGTGTAGCTTTGCACAAAATTCAAAAACAAACAAACAAACTGAGCCATCGAATGACATATGAAGCCATTAACAGGTCATTCAATGATAAATTTGCTAAATCAAAATATTTATTTACAGGACAAGTTTTGCTTGGATGGACAAAGGGGATTCAATGACAATTAGGATGGCCAAAGGGGATTCAATGACAATTAGGATGGCCAAAAGGGATTCAATGACAGTTAGGATGGACAAAGGGGATTCAATGACAATTAAGTTGGACAAAGGGGATTCAATGACAATTAAGTTGGA
>NW_013667144.1:24609-28149 GCF_000517525.1 Limulus polyphemus
CCAAAGGGGATTCAATGACAATTAGGATGGCCAAAGGGGATTCAATGACAATTAGGATGGCCAAAAGGGATTCAATGACAGTTAGGATGGACAAAGGGGATTCAATGACAATTAAGTTGGACAAAGGGGATTCAATGACAATTATGATGGACAAAGGGGATTCAATGACAGTTAGGTAGCTAGATAATATACACTATAATGATGCGATAGAAAAGCCACATAGATATTTATTATACGCAAAGGCGACAGTGTGCATAGTTGCGTAGACAGTTGTTCAACCAGCATCATCTGAGGGTTACGGGTTCGAATCCCCGTCACACCGAACATGCTCGCCCTTTCAGCCATATGGCGTTATAATGTGACGGTCAATCCAACTATTCGTTGCCCAAGAGTTGGCGGTGAGAAGTGATGATTAACTGTCTTCTCTCTAGTCTTACACTGCTAAATTAGGGACGGCTAGCGCAGATAGCCCCTTGGTGTAGCTTTGCGCGAAATCCGAAACAAACAATCTGGCGATTTTTGTTTTCCATTTCTCTAAGGATGTGGATGAACCGTTGATAAAAACAAACAAACTAAAACACGTTCGTTAAAACAACACTAAATTAACGATTAAACACGAGGAGAATAAAAACGGGTGAATTGAAATGAATGGAGTTATAAGTTTCAAATGTACGACAGCAAACGATAATAATAATAAAAGCGAATAGGGCTTCAAAAATATTTCTGTTCTGTGCGAAACCTTTTCTTCGACCAGAAGAGAATTTATTATTAACTTTTGCTTTCTGTGTAACCTCGAGAGATGGCCACAGAAACTTCGGTGTCCACTGTGAGCGAGGCATTTTTTTTCTTCAACGGGCCTACAATCTTTTCTTTGAAAATAGTATATAATTAACCTCTTCCCGAAAATGGGCGTCCGATCTCACGAGTCAAAGCTGGAAGTAAAAAAGGGGGCGTTTGACTACAGCTAACAAACTGTCTTTCTTGTACTAGGCTTAATCCAAACTGATCTCCGTGGCATGTGTTGAATCTCCATGGCTTTACTGCGGATATATAAGCTACAATGTCAACAATAAAAGGTGATACTAAAAAAAAGAACTTAAATATAAAAAAACAAACTCAAAATCATTCCTGAAAGACAAATATTTTTTATCAAAGTTTAAAAATTATGTAGAAAATAAGTGAATGAACCTACATTATTGTTCGTGTAAAATAACAAACTATTAAAGCTGTAGAATCGTTGGTGTAAAAACAAGTAGTTAAATCTACAGTAGTGTTGGTGTAAAAACAAGTAGTTAAATCTACAGTAGTGTTGGTGTTAAAACAAGTAGTTAAATCTACAGTAGTGTTGGTGTAAAAACAAGTAGTTAAATCTACAGTAGTGTTGGTATAAAAACAAGTAGTTAAATCTACAGTAGTGTTGGTGTAAAAACAAGTAATTAAATCTACAGTAGTGTTGGTGTAAAAACAAGTAGTTAAATCTACAGTAGTGTTGGTATAAAAACAAGTAGTTAAATCTACAGTAGTGTTGGTATAAAAACAAGTAGTTAAATCTACAGTAGTGTTGGTATAAAAACAAGTAGTTAAATCTACAGTGGTGTTGGTGTAAAAACAAGTAGTTAAATCTACAGTAGTGTTGGTATAAAACAAGTAGTTAAATCTATAGTAGTGTTGGTGTTAAAACAAGTAGTTAAATCTACAGTAGTGTTGGTATAAAAACAAGTAGTTAAATCTACAGTAGTGTTGGTATAAAAACAAGTAGTTAAATCTACAGTAGTGTTGGTGTAAAAACAAGTAGTTATCCGAGGCATAAACGTCAGCTTATGATCTAAGAGAAGTCCCAAGACCTTTGTCTCAGCCATCACGGGAAGAACACCATTACCAAGTTGGAGCTCTGGATCAGAGTGAAGACCTCGCTACTCTTCTGGATAATCTCGCTTGTCTCATCGTCGTTGTTTTAGAAAAACTCCTGTGTTTCATCATCATGGTTCTAGATAATCTCTTGTGTTTCATCATCATTATTCTGAATAATCTCTTGTGGTTCCTCATCATTGTTCTGGATAATATCCCGTGTTACATTGCCATTGTTTTAAATAATCTCCTATGTTTCATCGTCATTGTTCTGGATAATCTCCTGTGTTTCATCGCCGTTGTTTTAAATAATCTCCTGTGTTTCATCGTCATTGTTCTGGATAATATCCTGTGTTTCATCGTCATTATTCTGGATAATCTCCTGTGTTTCATCGCCATTGTTTTGAATAATCTCCTGTGTTTCATCGTAATTGTTCTGGATAATCTCCTGTGTTTCATCGTCATTATTCTGGATAATCTCCTGTGTTTCATCGCCATTGTTTTAAATAATCGCCTGTGTTTCATCGCCATTGTTTTAAATAATCTCCCGTGTTTCATCGTCATTGTTCTGGATAATATCCTGTGTTTCATCGTCATTATTCTGGATAATCTCCTGTGTTTCATTGCCATTGTTTTAAATAATCTACTGTGTTTTATCGTCATTGTTCTGGATAATCTCCTGTGTTTCATCGTCATTGTTCTGGATAATCTCCTGTGTTTCATTGCTATTGTTTTAAATAATCTACTGTGTTTTATCGTCATTATTCTGGATAATCTCCTGTGTTTCATCGCCATTGGTTTGAATAATCTCCTGTGTTTCATCGCCATTGTTTTAAATAATCTCCTGTGTTTCATCGTCATTGTTCTGGATAATATCCTGTGTTTCATCGTCATTATTCTGGATAATCTCCTGTGTTTCATTGCCATTGTTTTAAATAATCTACTGTGTTTTATCCTCATTATTCTGGATAATCTCCTGTGTTTCATCGTCATTGTTCTGGATAATCTCCTGTGTTTCATTGCCATTGTTTTAAATAATCTCCTGTGTTTCATCGTCATTGTTCTGGATAATCTCCTGTGTTTCATCGCCATTGTTTTGAATAATCTCCTGTGTTTCATCGCCATTGTTTTAAATAATCTCCTGTGTTTCATCGTCATTGTTCTGGATAATCTCCTGTGTTTCATCGTCATTGTTCTGGATAATCTCCTGTGTTTCATCGTCATTGTTCTGGGTAATTTGCTGTGTGATTTTTGTTAATCTTTCAAATATGAAGTGAAATTAACTACTGCTGCCTATATACAGATCTGTTTGCATAACATTTAAATACATTCAAAGAAAGATCAAAGAACCATCTGTAAAGAGGAATCTTTCTTACGAAGTACCACAATCAAACAAGAAGACATCAGTGAACCGATAGCATAAACAATACACAATGATCAACTATCTTCAAATTTGTCTGTTGCTGAAACTATACCCAAACAATATTACTCTAAACACTACACAATAACCAGTCTAATGCCGATCATGTATTACACAATAATCATATCATTCTGACGCTGAACTTTCATTATATAATTATTATAGCTAAACCAGTCTAATGTTGAAATTGTTTTATACAGTTACTACCTCTAAACCAGTCTAATGTTGAATTGTTTATTACTAGTTACTACCTCTAAACCAGTCTAATGCTG
>NW_013667144.1:28941-31160 GCF_000517525.1 Limulus polyphemus
ACCAGTCTAATGTTGAAATTGTTTTATATAGCTACTACCTCTAAACCAGTCTGATGCTGAAATTGTTTTATACAGCTACTACCTCTAAACCAGTCTGATGCTGAAATTGTTTTATACAGTTACTACATCTAAACCAGTCTGATGCTGAAATTGTTTTATACAGCTACTACCTCTAAACCAGTCTGATGCTGAAATTGTTTTATACAGCTACTACCTCTAAACCAGTCTGATGCTTATAAAACAATTTCAGCGGTTTAGAGGTAGTAAATTTCAGCATCAGACTGTTTTATACAGTACTACCTCTAAACCAGTCTGATGCTGAAATTGTTTTATAACTGGGTTTAGAGGTAGTAAGTCTAATGCTGAAATTGTTTTATATAGCTACTACCTTTAAACCAGTCTGATGCTGAAATTGTTTTGTAAAGATACCCCCTGAAGAACCTTGAAGGTGTACATGTATATCAAAGAAAAACCCAAGATTCCCTCTCTCTTCCAATTTAAATTTTGCTTTGTAAAGTCACAGCGTATAGACCAATTTTGACAGAGATCACTTATATGTCCATAGATGCGGAACAGATTACTTAACACATACTGCTTTAGCCTACTATTACTTTACAGAGAACATCAAGATAACTAGTTTTTCCAGATTTCTCACTACTACGAAATATCTCTATTAGAAAAAAAAAAGTAGAACTTTTTAGTAGGAAACGAATCTTTCTAAAAGGTGTTATGTGTAAAGTTTTTCTGTCAGTTTTTATTATTTAAAATAGATTTTAAAAACTTCAAGTTTTAGTGAAGCATAAACTAAATTAGAAAATGCTGTTCTCTCTCTCTATATATATTATCAACAGTACCCACTCTTCTAGCAGTATTTATTTCGTTGTCTTCAAGGGGATGCGCGTGCGATATTGAACGTGGTCACCTACTGAATAAGGGCGATCAGCAAACGTCTCAGTACTGTATTTGTCAATGTAAACGTCACTTCCGTTTGTGTTAGGCTTCATATAGTCAAAATTGAAATGGATATCAAACTGAAATCGTTTGACCAATTATTTATCCATTTAACCTCGATCTTTTCGAGAGGGGTTTCTATATTGGTCAAGAAGAGACGTCAAGACACTAGACAGGCATATCCATTTAAGTCCAATCTTTGGGGTCCACCTGAGTTCCCCTGCCAAAGTTCATCAAATTAATTTACTCAGTTCCTCACACGAACTTATCAAGACACCCGATAGACAAAACACACCCGTTTCTGCTTTATGTATATAGATATGTTCATAATATCCATTGATATTATTATATAATCACCACCCTAACTAAACTTCTTAAAAGTGCTGCCCTCTAGTGGCATTTAAGTTTCTTAAGTAACTAGAATTTGATAACACATATGTCTTAGGTGTTTCCAAGAATTTGTAAAAGGGTGGGGTCGTTTCTGAAATCATTAACACATTTAGGCCTAAGTTAGTCACGAACCAGTACAATGTCTCTTAGCAAGGTTCATGTCAGATTGAAGAAACTCATTAGCAAAACAAAGAGGTTATAAGTACAAAACTATAACTCCGCTTTCGGTAGTTTTTGAAACATTATACTTAATTTTCCGTGATCAGAAAAAAATGCACTTGAGGGTGAAAAGAAATTATCGTCAACACCCGACGACCCATCCCTGGAAACGCCCATGAATTACATACGATTTATTTATTACAATACTTTGGGCCTAATAAGCTCGCGCAAGCGCGTTCTAGTGGTTAACTTGCTCAGATTACGAATCTCAAGATTCGATGTTTGTTACCTATTCAGGTATTTTCACACCGTACTTTGTGACCACGGGTGCGCTATAAGAATGACGGTCGAATCTCACCATTCTGTCAAATAAGAGTAACCCCAAGAGTTGGTGGTGGGTGCTTTTGACTTGTTGCCTTTCCTCTTGTATAATTTGAAAATTAGGGACGGCTATACTGGGTCTCTCATAGTTTACACGTCAGAGCTAATGATTCCTCCACCTAGACATCGTTAAGGACAGGACAAGTGAATCACCTGCTTCACTTGTGGTATGATGGGTCACTAGGTGAGTGAACTGCACGTGCATCACCTGTGGTATGATGGATCACTTGGTGAGTGAACTGCACGTGCATCACCTGCTTCACTTGTGGTATGATGGGTCACTGGTGAATGAACTGCACGTGCATCACCTGCTTCACTTGTGGTATGATGGGTCACTG
>NW_013667144.1:31703-34512 GCF_000517525.1 Limulus polyphemus
ATGAACTGCACGTGCATCACCTGCTTCACTTGTGGTATGATGGGTCACTGGTGAATGAACTGCACGTGCATCACCTGCTTCACTTGTGGTATGATGGGTCACTAATGAGTGAACTGCACGTGCATCAGCTGCTTCACATGTGGTATGATGGGTCACTTGGTGAGTGAACTGCACGTGCATCACTTGTGGTATGATGGGTCACTGGTGAATGAACTGCACGTGCATCACCTGCTTCACATGTGGTATGCTGGATCACTGGTGAGTGAACTGCATGTACATCACCTGCTTCACTTGTGGTATGATGGGTCACTGGTGAGTGAACTGCACGTA
Source organism: Limulus polyphemus (assembly GCF_000517525.1). Classification (NCBI taxonomy): domain Eukaryota; kingdom Metazoa; phylum Arthropoda; class Merostomata; order Xiphosura; family Limulidae; genus Limulus; species Limulus polyphemus. Next base: position 32,034 of record NW_013667144.1, read on the forward strand.
CATCACCTGCTTCACTTGTGATATGATGGGTCATTGGTGAGTGAACTGCACGTGCATCACCTGCTTCACATGTGGTATGATGAGTCACTGGTGAGTGAACTGCTCGTGTATCACCTGCTTCACATGTGGTATGATGGGTCACTGGTGAGTGAACTGCACGTGCATCACTTGTGGTATGATGGGTCACTGGGTGAGTGAACTGCACGTGCTTCACATGTGGTATGATGGGTCACTGGTGAGTGAACTGCACGTGTATCACCTGCTTCACATGTGGTATGATGGGGTCATTGGTGAGTGAACTGCACGTGCATCACCTGCTTCACATGTGGTATGATGGGTCACTTGGTGAGTGAACTGCTCGTGTATCACCTGCTTCACATGTGGTATGATGGGTCATTGGTGAGTGAACTGCACGTGCATCACTTGCTTCACATGTGGTATGATGGGTCACTGGTGAGTGAACTGCTGGTTCAAATTATTCTTTCTTTCAGCCATTGACCTCGACAGCCATGGTGTAGTGACGCCGGAGCACACCGGAGCGCCGATCTGACACCTGATATTGGAGCTAAGTTACGACACTTCAAAAGGCAATAGGCTTATAATGCTAAAAACCAGGTTTCGATATCCGCCGTGGGCACAACACAAATAGCCCTTTGTGTAGTTTTGTGGTTAATAACAAACACAAATATTTTACAATTACACTGTGTATTTAAAACGTACAGACTTGTAAAAGGTTTATTATTTGCATAATATACAACAAAGGTGGCTTTTTTTTAGTTATTCGAGTTGGCAGGACAGAAGGTGTATACAGCATTACAAAAACTAAAGTTGTCAATAATTGTATCGCAGCTAGAGGTACAGTAAATTAATAATATATATATTTGTTAAATGAACTCACAGAAGTGGAAAATAGGTTTTGAATATGAAATATTCACTCTGATGGTGACGTCACATGTCTGACGTCGAGAGCCAGCACGGGCCCCCTTTCTCTCTCTCTCTCTCTTTTTAAACATTTTCAAGAATTTATTAAAAATAAGATCCTAAGTTAGGACAGCAACGAACTCATAAACCAGACAAAATCATAGCAGCAGCCGTTTTTACCTCACAGTATAAGTGTAAAAACGTTAATAAAGTAACAACAAATATTTATTAAATCTATAAAGTAACAAATACATATAAATTATTGCTCAAATTATTATTTCAGTCGTTCTTAATGTAGCAAGCGTCTATATGCAAAGAAAAGTAAAAACTATGTTTTTTTTTATCATTAAATGAAGATATAGCCCAAAGATGCTTAGCGGGCTTTACGGCATAACCAGGTTTCATTCGCCCGAGCCCCTGGACAGTTGCCCCTTTTGCACACCCCACACCCTCTGTCGGCGGGCCTGAGTCTGACAAATTTAGATAAGGCTCCGTCACTATAAAATTCATCATTAAATCACTACAGTTAACCTTCCAATCAGTTGTCCGAAATAGCCTATAAGTTATTGAAATGTCATTCCTGGACAGTTGCCCCCTTTGCACACCCCACACCACCTGTCGGCGGGCCTGAGTCTGACAAATTTAGATAAGGCTCCGTCACTATAAAATTCATCATTAAATCACTACAGTTAACCTTTCAATCAGTTGTCCGAAATAGCCTATAAGTTACTGAAATGTCATTCGTTTTAATGGTTTGAGTGTTAAACAAGTTGTGTGATACAGTAAAAATATATAATCGAATTATGACGTCGTTCTTTTAACAATTTTTAACACTTAGTATTTACTTCCCTGAGCCACTTTGTCACTTAGGTATTGGAAAGTATGAGATATTTTATTTTACAAAAAAAATATATAAAAATTCAAAGCCATCATATGCTAAAACTAGAACGTCTGACTTTTCACACAGCATGTCTGTTCCTACAGCAGGAAGGCCTATTTTGCTTCATTCCGTATGAGTCAAGTTAGTGTTAATGGTCTGTACAGTTAAACCAGCGTAATAATATATCAAAAATTAACCAGCAAAGACTAGAAGTGAACTAAAGCGTATACTATCAGATTCTCCTGCTACTTTAAAAGGTACAAAAACAGGATGTTGCTGTTATTTTGAAGCCGTATACCAAGAAATCCAGTTACATTGCCTGGGCTGTCATCCTTTCCAAACCATTATGTGATGACTCATTTTTATCTATTTTTTTTTTTTACAGCCTGTAAATGTTGGCCACTTCTGAATGAAGCGGAAATCCTAAACTGTCACGTCTCTCATCCGCCCTACTTGTCAGGGAAGCGTAAAACATCCTGGTTAATAAACAATGAGCAGCTAAAAATTAATCCATGTAGAAGATTTAGTCGTTTTTATACAAAAACGTTATATACACATTTAGGTAGATAGATGGATGGAAAGATGAGTAGACAGACGGATGGATGAATAGATAGATAGATGGATGGAAAGATGAGTAGACAGACGGATGGATGAATAGATAGATAGATGGATGGAAAG
>NW_013667144.1:35400-40596 GCF_000517525.1 Limulus polyphemus
GAGTAGACAGACGGATGGATGAATAGATAGATAGATGGATGGAAAGATGAGTAGACAGACGGATGGATGAATAGATAGATAGATGGATGGAAAGATGAGTAGACAGACGGATGGATGATGGAAAGATGAGTAGAGAGACGGATGGATGGAAAGATGAGTAGAGAGACGGATGGATGAATAGATAGATGGATGGATGGAAAGATGAGTAGAGAGAGACGGATGGATGAATAGATGAGTGGATGGATGGAAGATGAGTAGACAGACGGATGGGTGAATAGACAGATGGATGGAAAGATGAGTAGAGAGACGGATGGATGAATAGATAGATAGATGGATGAAAATACGGATAGACAGATGCATGTATAAATAGATAGATGGGTGGATGCATAGATCAATAGATGGACAGATTGATGAGTGGATAAATAGATAGACAGATTTTTTTTAAGTGTGCACAACGAAAGATTAAAGTGATTTTTATCATTAACATTGACTTAAGCTGATTATAGTCTTGGCGGTTCTAGAAATTACTTTGAACGTTGTTATAATCTACTGTTAGTGGTTTCGTTGCCCGTGATTAAAGTACGACAAGGAAACAAACATAAAACCGTTCAATATAGACCAGTGTAATTGATTAACATTCAATACAGTGACGTCACGAAACCTTATCATAATCAAATGTACTGAACTTTAATAAAAACAATACACTCCTGTTTATATTGCTCTCCATGACTTCTAATTCAGAATGAAGTTTACAGGAAATATAACTACCAAACAAAAATTGAAAACTGAGTAGTTATATGACTAAAGCAAAGATTTTTTTTCACACGACTGGATTTCTCATTTGTCATCATAGTGGCGCCATCTAACAATTGTAACTGATACTAGAGTTATTGTAACTAAATGAACAGTTTTTATAAATTCTCAACAACAACAAAAAAATCTTTATGTTCGTATAAGGAAGGCAAATTGTCGCTTCGTGTACGAATACGGCCGAGTATTTTCATTAGCTTATTTCCCGTTGTGCTGATCGATGATAAGTCAATGACAAGTATTAGAATTATTCTATTTTTAAATCCTGCATATGATTTACAACAACGCCTGGTGATAGTAAACCAAATCACAAAATATTATTTTTTTCTGTTGAGTCACATTTGCATAATTTTGGTATCATGGAAAAATCTTTATGAAATAAATTTATCTTTTCACGTTTTCGGCATAACACAGCTCGTGGTTTTTTATAACTAAGTCTACGAATGTGACTGTCTCAGGCGAATGTGCTTAATTAAAACGCCAGCTATATATAACGTCTTTGTGGTGGAATTGTCTGTAAATCATGCTTGATCTTTTTTTTTTTTTAAGTGAAGTATAAAGGACTACATATATATATATATGTATGTGTGTTTATTTAAATTTTAAACAAAGCATATTTTTCATCATGCTTTCTTAAAGCTCGTTTTAACACTTGTTCAATCTGGGAGATAACATCAAACTCAGAGTAAGAATAACTATTTTTACTTACTCTTCTCATTGCTTGCTTAGGAGTTATTCATATCAATAATCAGTAGTGTATCCAGAGGGGAAGGGGGGTGTTAAAAGTGTAAAAGGTCCACTATCTTCTGCGTTGTTTATATCTATAAACACTTGACTGAGTATAAAAAGTGTAAAAGGTCCACTATCTTCTAAGTTGTTTTTATGTAAACACTTGACTGAATGTAAAAAGTGTAAAAGGTCCACTATCTTCTAAGTTGTTTTTATATAAACCTTGACTGAGTGTAAAAAGTGTAAAAGGTCCACTATCTTCTACGTTGTTTATATCTATAAACACTTGACTGAGTATAAAAAGTGTAAAAGGTCCACTATCTTCTAAGTTGTTTTTGTATAAACACTTGAATTTCACATAAATAACTCAGATTATTTGAGATGAAGAAACTGTCCACATTTATTTTGGGGAAAAAAGACCCTCCACTTGAATTTTGACTACACCCCTGGTACAATAATGACCCTCCACTTTAATTTTGACTACACTCCTGGTACAATAATGATTTTTCACTCAGTTTCCTCATTGTGTGGTTAAGTGTTCTTCTTCTCGGTACACAAAGTAACAATAACGATATTCACTCAGTTTTCTCATTGTGTGATTAAGTGTTCTTCACGGTACACAAAGTAACAATAATGATATTCACCCAGTTTTCTCATTGTGTGGTTAAGTGTTTTTCACGGTACACAAAGTAACAATAACGATATTCACTCAGTTTTCTCATTGTGTGGTTAAGTGTTCTTCTTCCCGGTACACAAAGTAACAATAACGATATTCACTCAGTTTTCGCATTGTGTGGTTAAATGTTCTTCACGGTACACAAAGTAACAATAACGATATTCACTCAGTTTTCTCATTGTGTGGTTAAGTGTTCTTCTTCACGGTACTCACAATAACAATAAAGATTTTTATTCAGCTTTTCTCCTAATTTTGTTTGACCATGAGATCTACTCAACAACCCTGGGAAAACAGTACACCACAGTCATGTAGCGTCTTTTTTGTTATTCTTCTTCTTTTAAATCAAGTATGAAAATGTATGAAAAGTTATGAAAATGTGTGAAAAGTTCTCTTATTTAAGACTTTTTATTATATAAATTATCAATGTCTTTCAGAAATAGTATTCTTTAATAAGAGCGTTCCAAAGAGATAGAAGTACTGGAGAATAGGCGTTTAATTTTGTAGTGATTAATAAGTATTTCTAAAAGTTTCTAACAGCGCAAGCGGTATATGCGGCTTTCCATATGCTCCAACCTGACGCAAACCAGATTCTCATCTTGTTTGACGGTGCTTCCCTCTAGTGACTTTAATTAATATTAAAAATAGCGTTTAGTTATAGTTTATAAAATGCTATTCGAGTGCCACAAGTAACAAGAACTTATTTTTCTACAATACCAGCTTGTTTCAAATCACCTCCTTTTGTTAATCGATATTAAGTTGGCCTTTAATTATAGCATATACAATTCTGTACGAGTGCTAGAAGTAATAAGAACATGTTGTCCTACACTGTCGTAATGCCACTTGAAAACAAAAACAAATCGACAAATTATTGGTTGTCCAGGTTATTTTAAGGGAGTGGTCAAACTTATAAAAGTACATGTTGATGTACTGTTCCCAGTAGTAGTGTGGTAATTACACTCATGGCTCCCAGGACAGAATTGTCATGAAAAACGTGTAAAAATCAGTGTTTTGGCCAGTGGTGAGAGATATTTTTTATTCACTATGTTATTCCCTCAGGAACAAAGGAGGCAGGAATTCATCTTCCAGTAAGACAGCGATCCAACGAAATAGTCATTAGAGCACTTTCTGGTTACACACGAGAGAAATATGTAGACCACAATCTATCTTAAAAGTTATTGGTTAAAGGTTCCATACCAATACTGAATTCCAACATACAAGACCACATGTAGCGATTGTCCGACTGTTTACACAGTTGAGAATGGTAGTACATTGCAGAATCACATAAGAAAATACAAATGGCTCTCACAATGTATCCTATTGAGGCCTCACGTTTATTTTAACGTGGCACTGACAATTATCTTAACAATGACTGGGAAAACAGTTAACTTACAAATCAAGGCTAGGTTAGGGTGTTTGAATCGCAATCTGCGAGTCACGAGATCGAACTCTGTCACCGAGCATTCTTGCTCCTTCAGCCGTGAGGACGTTATAATGTGACGGTGAATCCCATTATTAATTGGTAAACAGTAGCCCAAGGTAGATCTCAAGTAGCGCGAAATTTAGAAAACACAGATTAACGTACATTAAACAAGAACATGCTGAAAAAAGACGAACATGTCCCTAATTTAGCAGTGAAAGACTAGAGGGCAGGCAGCTACTCATCATCACCCATCGCCAACTATTGGGCTTCTCTTTTACCAAAGAATAGTGGGATTGACCGTCACATTATAACGCCCCTCACGGCTGAAAAGACGAGCATGTCTGGCCAAGGAAGCTGTTACGAGTTTGGATTATACAAGTGAACGCTATTATTCTCTATTTGTACATAAAGCGATGGAGCTGTCCCTCTATTGTTTATCTCGTTTAACTGGTGATAGTTCAGTATCGAATGTATAATGATATGCCTTCTTTTTTAATTTAAAAACATATAAACTTTTGGTTCTCATCGACAATAAAACAAGGTTCCCAATTTCCACCAGCATATATATATATATATATATTAAGCCTAACCATAAGTTCTGCTAGAAAAAAATAAGTGGAGAAGAAAAAAATAAAGACTCGTGGAATGGTAGAATATAATAATTTTATTATTCGATGAAAAACATTTTCGAAATTTGTAAACAAGTAAATAGATTGGATATAACTTAACGTATTTCTGTTGTTCTATAATATCATAAAATGTAAACCTTCATAAATCAAACTAACGATAACTACGTGTTTGTTTATATAACATATCACCCAGTTTTGTGTGTGTGGAACGTTTAAGAAGGTGTTGTTTACGTCTAGAGACTTTAAACCACTATCGAGATTAACTTTAGTGGTTCAAGTGAGTTATCGTGTTAACGTGGGCTGCTGGGTTCCTTTTATATTCACTCCGAGACTGTGTGAGAGAAAACAGTTATGAAAATAATGAAGAAATATTTTTTCAAGAATTTCCTCGTTCTAACGCCCATTAGAGACGGGGAAAAAAATCCAAAAAAAAACAATCATATGTTATAGAGTTTTAATACATCAATTAAAGATATCTTGATATAAGATTTCTTCATGGTCTTCATATCTATCCTGATGCGAAGTTTTATTGGGCACCATATGGACCTGATATAGGAGTTGATTTTTGTGTTGTGCACTTATATAATTATTTCTTGAGCCCAGTATCATGATATAGCGATTTTGGGATCTCATGTTCTTACGCGGGTGTTTCTTGGGTCCTGTCTCTTGATATAGCGATTTTGGGGTCTCATGTTCTTACGCAGGTGTTTCTTGGGCCCTGTCTCTTGATATAACGATTTTGGGATCTCATGTTCTTACGCGGGTGTTTCTTGGGTCCTGTCTCTTGATATAGCGATTTTGGGGTCTCATGTTCTTACGCGGGTGTTTCTTGGGCCCTGTCTCTTGATATAACGATTTTGGGGTCTCATGTTCTTAAGTGGGGGTTTCTTGGGTCCTGTCTCTTGATATAGCGATTTTGGGGTCTCATGTTC
>NW_013667144.1:41065-44783 GCF_000517525.1 Limulus polyphemus
GTTTCTTGGGTCCTGTCTCTTGATATAGCGATTTTGGGGTCTCATGTTCTTAAGTGGGGGTTTCTTGGGTCCTATCTCTTGATATAGCGATTTTGGGGTATTATGTTTTTACGTGGGGGGTTTCTTGGGTCCTGTCTCTTGATATAGCAATTTTGGGGTCTCATGTTCTTACGTGAGAGTTTCTTGAGTCCTGTCTCTTTATAAAGCGATTTGTTTTGGGGGGGACAACTTGTGTCAAATGTCTTTAGTTGGCGGTATGATAAACTTGGGAAAGAATCTAATGAAGTGTATCGGGTTCATGTATACATACATAGTTTCTTGAGTCCTGTCTCTTGATAAAGCGATTTGTTTTGGGGGGGACAACTTGTGTCAAATGTCTCTAGTTGGCGGTATGATAAACTTGGGAAAGAATCTAATGAAGTGTATCGGCTTCATGTATACATACATATATTATACATGTATATACGTCTATGGTTTTCTATCATGAATGCGATTCAACACATAAAATCTCGGAGGTATTCGATTAGTCATTTGGTAACAGCGTTTCAGTTGTAATTGGAATGTTCAATATAGTTGGTAACAGCGTTTCAGTTGTAATTGGAATGTTCAATATAGTTGATAACAGCGTTTCAGTTGTAATTGGAATGTTCAATGCTTTGGTAACAGCGTTTCAGTTGTAATTGGAATGTTCAATATAGTTGGTAACAGCGTTTCAGTTGTAATTGGAATGTTCAATGCGTTGGTAACAGCGTTTCAGTTGTAATTGGAATGTTCAATATAGTTGGTAACAGCGTTTCAGTTGTAATTGGAATGTTCAATATAGTTGGTAACAGCGTTTCAGTTGTAATTGGAATGTTCAATGCTTTGGTAACAGCGTTTCAGTTGTAATTGGAATGTTCAATTGTTGGTAACAGCGTTTCAGTTGTAATTGGAATGTTCAATATAGTTGGTAACAGCGTTTCAGTTGTAATTGGAATGTTCAATATAGTTGGTAACAGCGTTTCAGTTGTAATTGGAATGTTCAATATAGTTGGTAACAGCGTTTCAGTTGTAATTGGAATGTTCAATGCTTTGGTAACAGCGTTTCAGTTGTAATTGGAATGTTCAATAGTTGAAATAAGTTGGCTTGGTCATTAGAACGGTATCTTGTAAAAACTGTTTTTAATTTACAAACACCACAAAATTCAATTCATATATATACTTTATTTAAGTTTAAAAATACAAAGAAATGTGTAAGTTTTATAGAAGCAAACAAATTTCACCTCTCGCTTTCCCTCTCTCTCTTTATATATATATATATATATACGTAAATACTCACAAAACAAGAAGCTTATATAGAATATACATTTATTGTTTGCCATTAATTTCCATTATTGTATGCGTAGATGTAAACGTGTGTTTCTAGAGACAGATAGATAAATATGCACGTTTTCGTTTAAAGAAGTCGGAGCTATAAGTTAAGCCTAGATGGGATCGAACTCTGCTCGCTGTGACCAAACAGATTAGCTTTACAAAGAGTAATAGTAGTCCTCGAGTTCGATCCCTTGTAGATATAACTCTCAATTCTTGAAAAATAAAGGGGACCATCGCCCTGAATGTATATTAAACAAGTATTTAACTAAATCTTATATTTTAGAATGTTTAAACACTTTCATGATAACTTTAAAATTATAATCCCACCCATTAAAACTATTTCATTATTGGTTTAGCCTATAGATATAAAACTACCCATTAAGATGGGCGAAAGTCGTGAAATATTATTGGGATTATGGCCGAAAATTTCGTTAAGCACAAGGGTACCAACTGATGATCCTAATTTGATCATTATACGTTTTAATTTTTTTGGTGTAGTGATTTCTGAGATAAATATTTCTGGTCCTACATATTTATCTTCATTAACTTAGAAGCTTTTTAGATTATGTTAGTTCTGATCTATTTTGTTAGTTTACTTTTGATCAGAAACTTCAGATGTTATTTAAAAAAAAAACTCAGTAATGCAAAGGATCGTAGTCAAAAAATCGACAGCCACTTTAAGATGTAAAGTGCTTTGTCAGAACCGAGCCAGATTGATAAGATCAGCTTGTATTCAATTGCTCCAGTCAAGCCTCCAAATATAACATCCATCACGTGGTGGCGTCCGAGCAATACTCGTGATGCACAAACTGACACACACCAAACAGCCAATAAAACATTCCAAATCGCAGGCAGTGAAAGAGTGTTGGCGAAAATGAACCATATTAAAACGGCTCGTGACGAGTGACCCGACGGGAAGGACAGCTTGTCTACTGAAAAGGTCAGGAACATGTCTTTCATGCTGTTGTGTTTGGGCCTTTGACGTCTGACCACTGCTTTCGCAGCGGACACAATAATTATGTCTATAAGAAGAGCTGAAACAGATGGAAAATGACATCAAAACACGAGCATTGATTAACATCTTCTATGTCTCTGTACACTATTAGGAATAATGACAATGGTTATTAAAGACTCTCGTTAATTGGTCATATATCGCCTATAAACAAACTTGATTCCTCCTTATAAATAAACTGAGAATACAAATTGGAAAGTAGAGGATTTTGGTGGATCACTGAAAACTAGAGGATTTTGGTGGATCACTGAAAACTAGAGGATTTTGGTGGATCACTGATCCCAAATCTTATGTAATTACATATGATAATCAACATATTCAGTCCGTATCTATTAATGAGTTGATGATATAGATTACACAGGCCTGCGATAGTTTTATTGTCTTGAAATGTTTAAATGGTCTACAGTTTTTACTGTACGCTGAATCCGAATTCAGGCCTGCGATAGTTTTATTGTCTTGAAATGTTTAAATGGTCTACAGTTTTTACTGTACGCTGAATCCGAAAGTGATACCAATTTTTATCCATCCCGTACCGATTTTTCACAAAACGTCGTAATGCAATACGTAAAAGGAAGACCACAACACGTAGTTTGAGACTAAAACACGTAGATTCCCCCCCCCCCAAAAAAAATCAGGATGAATGAGGATGCATGTTCGTTTGACATCAATGTTATTCCATTTTCTTCAGTTTGTTTGTATTTTTGTTAACAAACATAATAATAAAAAATGTTCATTGTGGTAAACGAAATAATAATTTGATCTAAGTAAGAGGTTTTTTTTTCTTACCGATTTGTAAAAAAGTCCTTACGTGACAGAAAAAATGAATATTATTTTCCAGATCTGCGTAGCTGAATTATGGAAAATTCGTTATTAAAACCAAAACAACTTTTATGAAGTTCAAGTTCGCAGGCTTGTGTTATTAATTTGGTTTGTTATGAATTTCGCACAAAGCTACACGAGGGCTATCTGTGCTAGCCGTCTCTAACTTAGCAGTAAAAAACTAGAAGGAAGGCAGCTAGTCATCACCACCAACCGCCAACTCTTGGGCTACTCTTTTTATCAAAGAATAGTGGGATTGAGCGTCACATTATAACGTCCCCACGGCTGAAAGGGCGAGCTGGTTTGGTGGGCCTACCTGTGACATTTAATGGAGGATTTTAATAGACCACAAATCTCTGATCAGTTATTAACTGACAGCATATAACAACTATTAACGAATTCAGTTCCCTGTTACTAGGTTCACGACACAGGTTCAAAACAGGAATTTTTAAATGAACTTTTTTTTGTTAAAACTATGGGCGCAAGGCTGAGAAAGGTATCATATATTTTTCGGTGTATAAGACGCACTTTTTA
>NW_013667144.1:45109-52049 GCF_000517525.1 Limulus polyphemus
TTATAGTAATGGATGAGAGTGAAAAAACTTGTAAATACACGACGATCCCTGTTTAATGTGGAGCAGAATAAGGCTCTTGATGTTTTGAGCTCTTTTGTGTTTAGAACAATATATACAAATTTTTAAAGTATCAAATTGAATTTTTGTTCAATAAAAATCTTTCAAATGCGACTGTAGCTTTTTTTCCCCCCAAAACAACTTTGCCTTCAAAATAAGGGTGCGTCTTATATACCGGTGCGTTTTATATTCCGTAAAATACGGTAAACTGTTTGTTTGAAGCATGTTTCGAAACGTTCCTGGTAGTTTTAAGCACTTTAGGAGGTTAACGTCCGTTACATGGGTAAGCGTCAGGTGTTAGAGAATTGGGGGTCGTTGAATAAGTTCGCAGTTCTTTAATAAATCTAGTAGGCTTGCGGCCATGTATTGAACTGATCACATATTGATTTCTTTATTAAGAAAAATGCGAGTTCCTACCTATTATTAAGTTGAGAGCATAGGTTACTAAGAGGAGATTTTTAGTAAACCATAGAAGCACGAGACATACAACTAGCCACGGAATACCATGGCAAGAGACTTCCAACAATTTGAAAAACGGTCTCAAAAGGCCTAACGGCGAAGATGGTTTTGCCGACAGTGAAAACATTTGGTTAGCTCTTCGTCTATTTCCTTTAAACTGTAGATGGATATTTCGTTCTTCATGTTCGCTTCAGATATTGTTTGTGTGTGTTTGTTGACGGCAATCTGAAATGATGAAAAACAGCAAAGGATTAATAATAATAATACAGTTCATGAGAAGAATGAACTGTATCGGCGATCAAATTAACTTTTTTTTTCTCTAGAATCTAACCACGAATCTTGGGCCAATCTTGTAATGGCGGAAGTTGCAAAATAAACGTAGCAAAGTTGCTACGGTATCTCTCTTTATAGAAGCCTTTTGGTACGCGCTTACAAAAAATATGTCCAAAAAAAAAAAAGTTCAATTCCTACGTCAAAGATTATATTTTCAATTTTATCTTTGGCGAAGAGAAATCTGTAATATTATTATTAAACAACTGACTACCTGGATAATACCAATAATAAATTTGTCGTAATGCTACGGTATTAATTCAAATACTTAAATTAATTTACGTTACTAAATGGCGAGTTAAAAGGACTTTTAAAAAGTCCATTAATATTATATACACATCAACACACTGTCAGTTTAGAGCGGCCTTATTATATTTCTTTGATGTGATGAACAAGTTGTGTTAATTAGTCTCGAAAGGGCGAAACTGTGCTGATAAGCCTTGAAATGGCGAAACTGGAGTCTACAGCAGAAGGTTTGTTAGTTTTGAATTTCACGCAAAGCTACACGAGGGCTATCTGCGCTAGCCGTCCCTAATTGAGCAGTGTAAGACTAGAGGGAAGGCAGCTAGTCATCCCCACCCACCGCCAACTCTTGGGCTACTCTTTTACCAACGAATAGTGGGATTGACCGTTACATTATAACGCCCTCACGGCTGAAAGGGCGAACAGCAGAAGGTACACGAATCAAGGATTATATTAAGCCTTTACGTCACATATTATATTTTCAATTTTACCTATGGTGAAAATAGATATATATATAATATAATCAGTAGATTAACTATTTAATACCGAATAATAAATTAGGCGCAATAACATAATATTAAGCACACACCTAAATTAATTTAGGTTACTCTATGTTGAGTTGAAAGTGAATTAAAAACACCCTTAAATAAAGTATCATATAATCAACATCCGTTCCGAGCATACAGCTTTAGAATTTGTTAAAATCTAGGTAACCATAGTTCAATTTTAATTAGATGTGATTAATTTGAGATGTTCAAAGCAAATTTTGTGTATTTTCACAACAGTTGTATGTAAACCTTAGAATTTCTGTTGGAACTAATTATACCTTCTGTTATAGCATTTAGGAGGTTTGAAGATATTGACAAAATAATCAATATGATTTTATCCGTGCGACATTACTCTGTTTGAAACAAATTTTAAACACTAAATACGGCAAAAAAATTAAACATTAGGATTTCAAAAGCTGTTAAACATTAAGAGGGCAAAAAATTTTAAACACTAAAGATAGTAAAACGGTAAACATTAAGAAGGGAAAACTGTAAACACTAAAGATGGTAAAAGACGTTAAACAGTAAGAGGGCAAAAAATTTAAACACTAAAGATAGTAAAACACGTTAAACAATAAAGAGAGCAAATAATTTTAAACACTAAAGATGGTAAAAAACGTTAAACATTAAAGATGGTAAAAAGCTTTAAACACTAAAGATGGTAAAAAGCTTTAAACACTAAAGATGGTAAAAAGCTTTAACATTAAAGATGGTACCAAATGTTAGACACTAAAAGGTAAAAAAAACGTTAACGCCAAGGATGGCATATTTTCTGCCTTCTACATAGTGGTTAAGTATAAATAAATAAAAGCTAAGGTTAACATGTACAAATAGTGAACAATTTTCCTCGTCACACCGTGAACTGTTATAATTAACTTCAAGCTCTAAGCACTGAGAAAAAAAAAGAAAGAAAGAAGAAATAAACACTGAGTAGTTACGTGCACATGTAGTCTACATAAGGAAAAGTTGAACAAATCCAAGTTCACTTTATACATTTTCAAGTTTTGTGAAAGTTATATCTCTCTGTAGAATTACTGAACTGTAAAAAACCAAGTTTCAAGCAATTTAAAATGACCTAAATACGCTTTGAAAAGTAAGTAAGCGTTACAAAAAACATCCGATCACTGGAAGCACTAAGAAAGTAAATTCTGCAAACAACAACAGCAACAAAATAAAACGATAATATTCACTGCCAACATGGTGGTAAAATTACAGAAAAAAAAAAACAAAACCTGAGACCCAGATTATTTAATTTCACCACTAAACTATGTACTTGAGGCATACTTACTAAATAAAAGAGATGGCCCCTTATATCTAAAAACTCTCTTCTTGACACACCGGTTTTAAAAGAAATTTAGGACATGACAGACCAGGTCAACGCTATATATAGAGTCCATGGATCTTTGTCTACCATGCTGCTAACACTACAAAAAAAACTAGAAACCTCCAATTTACAACATCCACCGTATTGTCTTTCTGTATATTCTACCACTACGTAAATACAATTAAAATATTTTATAACTTCAACTTTGTATTAGAAAGTTATACTGTCTATTAAATAATGAGTAGAGTCAAATCCATTAACAAACTTAATTAGAACAAAATAAAGGGAGCATATATATATATAATATCTCGTTAATTTGGGAATCTACTGGACAAAAACGTATAATTACAAAATGTAATTAAACCAGGATAACTTACTGTGTCAAACCACAACCTCAATGACTCAAACCCTCTTTTACAAATACCTTGATTATATATTTTAAAGTTTTCCTTGTTCGGCTTGACGCGACATCTAGTGGCACTGATAATTTAATAAAAATTGTAGTAATATAAATAAATAGTGTTTATCGTAGATAATTTGATGTTAAAATAAATAAATAATGTAACTTAAATTATAAACATAATTCTTATATTTAATGACTTGAATGAATTTAATATAAGTTACAATTTACCAACTTGATCTAGTTCACACCAAAACAGTTGTTGTTAAAGTAATTTATGCTTTAAATAACGTCTCTACTACTACTACTACTGCATTTGTTGCATCCTAGCTGACTTGATAAGCTGTGGTATTGGGCGAAAAGTCTCGTCGGTACTGGATATAGCAGTCAATACATTCTTTGTGCGACCCCTTCCGGGATTAAAAAAAAAAGTGGAGGTTACTGGTTCGCTAGTTCTATTGATTGTTTGTTTTTGTTTTTGAATTTCGCGCAAAGCTACACGAGGGCTATTTGCGCTAGCAGTCCCTAATTTACAAGTGTAAGACTAGAGGGAAGGCAGCTAGTAATCACCACCCACCGCCAACTCTATTGAATGACGAGAAGAGTTAATTCAAATGATATAAAAATAAGTAATTCGGTGTGGTCTAAATAATTTGATTTTAATATAAGTTTGTTTGTAATTAAGCACAAAGCTACACATTGTAAGTCCACAGACATACCGCTGTGCCACCGGGGGCCGTAATATAAATCATAAACCTAATTGTTATGCTTTTAATGACCTAAATGGAATTAATTATTAATCAAATTTTACCAATTTAATTAATCAGGTTCACACCAAAGCACTTTTAATGACCTAAATAGAATTAATATAAATTAAATTTTACCAACTTAATTAATCAGGTTCACACCAAAGCACTTTTAATGACCTAAATAGAATTAATATAAATTAAATTTTACCAACTTAATTAATCAGGTTCACACCAAAGCACTTTTAATGACCTAAATAGAATTAATATAAATTAAATTTTACCAACTTAATTAATCAGGTTCACACCAAAGCAATTGTTGTTCAAGTAGTTAAGAATGGATAAAATAGCGTCTTCCACTACTATATCCGTTCTATCCCAGCTGGCCTGGTGAACCATGGTATTTCATATAAAACCTGTAGTGTGGTCGACATATTATTGCAGCCATTTTAGTTTCATAAGTTCTTATAACAACTATAATTTATTAGTGTGCCATTTAGATTTATTTTTGTTTTTGTTTATATGTGTGGAATATAAATGGTTGATATATATAGTAAAGATGTTGTTGTTCTAGTTCAAAATCACAAAATAGGCTATCTGCGATCTATCCACGGTGAGGAATCGAACCTCGGCCCTCCCCCCAGTATGTCTGCGGATATATAGTAAAGATGTTGTTGTTCTAGTTCAAAATCACAAAATAAGCTATCTGCTATCTATCCACGGTGAGGAATCGAACCTCGGCCCTTCCCCCCAGTATGTCTGCGGATATATAGTAAAGATGTTGTTCTAGTTCAAAATCACAAAATAAACTACCTGCGATCTATCCACGGTGAGGAATCGAACCTCGGGCCCTCCCCCAGTATGTATGCGGACTAACAACGCTAGAAACTGGGTTTCGATACCCGTGGTGAGCGAAGCACAGATAGCCCATTGTGTAGCTTTGTGTTTAACTTCAAACAAACAAGCAAATCGAACCTGGGATTTCAACGTCGTAAGCCCGCAAACTTACTGCTGACCAATTACAGTAGTGAACTCCTATTTTCTCGTTCCGTGTAATGTTATATTTTAAATATGGCATCGTACATATTTTGTTTTGAGTTTTTCTTAATTTCACGCTCGGGGAAATAAAATGTCGTTTTCGACAATTAACCTGAAAACATATATTGTTAATTATTTTTATCTTTAAAATTTTATGAATAAAAATAAATTATCCGTATTATTTAAGTATATTTTAAATACTAAAATATTTCTGAATTTGTTTATTATCAGAAGAGACAAGCAAAATATAAAATATGTTTGTAAGCCAGCAACGTGTTTGTACTTGAACCTGATTTCTCGGATAGGTTGCTATGGTTACATGTGGCTATGAAACAGATATCGCAACCTCCACAGTCAAATAGCTACAACACAAAAATCGCGGTGGAACTGGATTTAAACACACACAAAATGTAGAGGATTGGCTTGTTATGAATTTCGCGCAAAGCTACATTCCTAATTTCACAGTGAAAAACTAGAGGGAAGGCAGGTAGTCATCACCACCCACAGCCAACTCTTGGGCTACTCTTTTACCAACGAATAGTGGGATTGACCGTAACATTATAACGTCCCCGCGGCTGAAGGGGCGAGCATGTTTGGTGGGACGAGGATTCGAACCCGCAACCCTCTGATTGCGAGTCAAGCGCCCTAACCACCTGGCCATGCCGGGGCTCATGTAGAAGAGCATTGAAAATAATGCAAAGTTCAGTCTACTTCTTTCTGGTGAAGTCTTCGCTGAAGTTAAGCATTTGGCTCTCTTCCTCTTAACGTGCTTTCAAAGATGGCCACTTTCAAACTGAATCACCTATTCTACTGGGGTGTACTCTGTGGCACTCCAGATAGGCTGTCTTTATTATATTTTGCACTCATCTTTGATGTAAGTTACCCACACATTATGTGGCAAAGTGAGGGGGATTTCCACCTTTGCCCTTGCTGGGAATTTGTGTCCACTTGCTGTTCGCATAAATCCATCTTGCTTCCAGAAGCAATTTCCCATCTCTTATTACCAAATCAGGTCGAACGATAGTAGCTGTAGAATCAACATACTGCAAAGAGTTCCATCAGTGAATTTACTGATTCATGGTCTGGAATTCTTGAACTATAAACTATTTATTTCTATTGGGGCAGATGGAGAATTCTTATCCTTAAATTAACATCTCCTTGACTGTTTAATTCTTCTCAGTCTCAGCTGTAATGACCATGTTTTCCACATTTATAATATGTTCCTTTTACTGTCATCCTTTGGGAATAATATCTAGCTGATTTACTTTTTAAAGTACAATTAAAACACCTTTCCTGTGATTTACTTCCTCCATCTTGAGTAAGCAGCTCTGTAATTAAAGGCTTTTGTCTAAATTTCCTGGCAATATGCTCTTTTAAGTTACACTTGAAACACCTATTGTTTTATAGTTTGTGTCTTCCAATAATTCTATCAGTTCTTCTATACTACCATGCTTGATCTAATGATCCCTAGCTTCTGAATGGTGCCTTTAATTTATTACTTATGTCATTGATGGATTTAAGTTCCATTGGCGTCTGGAGAGCTTGTTTGAAAGATGCCCAGCTACTTATGTCATTGATGGATTTAAGTTCCATTGGCGTCTGGAGAGCTTGTTTGAAAGATGCCCATCTACTTATGTCATTGATGGATTTAAGTTCCATTGGCATCTGGAGAGCTTCCTTGAAAGATGCCCAACTACTTATGTCATTGATGGATTTAAGTTCCATTGGCATCTGGAGAGCTTCCTTGAAAGATGCCCAACTACTTATGTCATTGATGGATTTAAGTTCCATTGGC
>NW_013667144.1:52499-57333 GCF_000517525.1 Limulus polyphemus
GTCATTGATGGATTAAGTTCCATTGGCATCTGGAGAGCTCCTTGAAAGATGCCCAACTACTTATGTCATTGATGGATTTAAGTTCCATTGGCATCTGGAGAGCTTCCTTGAAAGATGCCCAACTACTTATGTCATTGATGGATTTAAGTTCCATTGGCATCTGGAAAACTTGCTTGAAAGATGCCCAACTACTTATGTCATTGATGGATTTAAGTTCCATTGGCATCTGAAGAGCTTCCTTGAAAGATGCCCAACTACTTATGTCATTGATGGATTTAAGTTCCATTGGCATCTGAAGAGCTTGCTTGAAAGATGCCCAACTACTTATGTCATTGATGGATTTAAGTTCCATTGGCATCTGAAGAGCTTGCTTGAAAGATGCCCAACTACTTATGTCATTGATGGATTTAAGTTCCATTGGCATCTGGAAAACTTGCTTGAAAGATGCCCAACTACTTATGTCATTGATGGATTTAAGTTCCATTGGCAACTGGAGAACTTGCTTGAAAGATGCCCAACTACTTATGTCATTGATGGATTTAAGTTCCATTGGCAACTGGAGAACTTGCTTGAAAGATGCCCAACTACTTTGCTTTATCCTAATTCGTATATCCTCATCCACTATGGTCTCTGTGAATTAGGCATTAATCTATAATCTCACATAAAGCATCCAGATAACACAGGTGGAAAAGCCTTTCCAAATCTTCTGTTCTTTGACTAAAGTCTTTTCTTTCCTCCATACTCTGCTCATGAACTTTGCCATGGAAACTTCTTTCTGGTGTGTCACTCCAAACTTGTTGGATAAGGCGGCCACTAATGCTTGATAACTGCTATGGTTATCAGCTGGAAGATTACTTGAGGTTTTTAAATCTGATCCTTTTAAATGTGCGGTACAATAAATAGCTTGTTCTTCACTATTACATTCTTCCACTTTGAAAATTGTTTTGAACTAAGCCCGATACGCCTCAACTGATCATTTCTGACCTTCTGTAAGAAGTTTGGGGTAATAAATAAGTGTTTAGGTATCTAAAATTCATATAAATGTTTCTCCATTAACCATAACAATCGTTCTATGGGCGATCCATACATTGAACCAATAGGCAGGTAATTAGGGTCTTCGCAAGACCATAACATTGCGGTATTCACAAGTAAAAAGTCTATATTTGTTGAATCAGAAACGGTGGAATGTTTGAACGTATTTTAATGAAGTTGAGAACATCATTTACCAAATGATTGGGTTTGATTTGTTTGGAATTTTGCGCAAAGCCACCCATCCCTAATTTAGCAGTGAAAGACTAAAGGGACAGCAGCTAGTTATCACCACCCACCGCCAACTCTTGGGCTACTCTTTTAACAACGAATAACGGGATTGATCGTCACTTTATAACGCGAGCATATTTGAAGTGGGGATGAGGATTCGAACCCACGACCTGCAGATTGCGAGGCGAGCGCCCTAACCAAGCTAAGTGTTTATTTGTTTGTTATGGATTTCGCGCAAAGCTACAGGAGGGCTATCTGCACTAGCCGTCCCTAATTTAGCAGTGGAAGACTAGAGGGAAGGCAGCTAGTCATCACCACCCACCGCCAAGTCTTGGGTTACTCTTTCACCAACGAATAGTGGGATTGATCGTCACATTATAACGCCCCCACGGCTGAAAGGGCGAGCATGTTTGGTGGGACGGGGATTCAAACCCGCGACCTTCAGATTGCGAGTCGAGCGCCCTAACCACCTGGCCATGTCGGGCCCCAAGCTAAGCGAGTTTAATGGATGAGCATATATTGTAGTTATTACGTAGGACTGTTTCTTCAAAACATCCGCTTTTATCAAAAATCTTAAACGTAATATCGTCGTCATACTTCAGATTGTTTAAAGCTTTGGTCGTTTAAACTGTAATTTTTATATTATATTCTTTACGCACGTGTCTTGGGTTTTGTAATGATAGGAATGATTATGTGCATGATATACTCCTGGTTTAATTCTTAGAACAAAACAGTCTTAATTTAACAAATTAACAATAATAATTGTAATTCATTTGGCGAACTCAAAATGTACATGTGCATTGAGACATATTTTACCTAGTAACAACTAGATGGCGCCAGCTACTGATATGCTTCATATATACAGCTCAAATGTGCTATTGAGACGTGAACGACAAAAACGCCGATACAGCAACTACGAAGACTAGGGTTTACGGGTTTCGGTTCTGGGTTAGAAGTTCATTCAGCTGAAGTATCTTGATGCTTCGCGACCATGGAAATGTAATATTACAACCGTAATAATTTCAGTTTTAAAATCTGAATAAGAAGTGTGTAATTAGCTTCAATTTAGAAACTAATAAAACATGTAGAGTTGAAAAGCATAAAGTTATAAAACAAACATAAATGTGACAGTATCTATACAGTATTACAGTTCCTTTAACAAAGCTCCCTCTATAGCACAGCTCCCTCTAATTCATTGCCGATTTCTACGATATTAATAACTATTAATGTTAATTAATATTTATCATTCTATATTATTACCTGGACAGAATATTCATCTAGTAGCCACTAGTACCACTGATCTTGTATAGAAAAGTTTAGGCATACGGTATAGAATAGATCTGTGGCTACAATATTCCGAACTGTTTGTCATTTATTTTTTATAGTATAAGTTCCCTATTTTATTTTTTAGTATAAGTTTTCCCTATTTCCATTTTTAGTAGTATAAGTTTCTCCGTATTTTGTTTTTGTTGTATAAGAGTTTCCCTATTTTATTTTTAGTATAATTTTTCCCTATATTTATTTTTGTAGTATAAGTTTCTCCCTATTTTTGCTTTTTGTAGTATAAGAGTTTCCTTATTTCTATTTTTTGTATAACTTCCCTACTTTTATTTTAGTATAAGTTCCCTATATTTTTTGTAGTATAAGTTTCTCCCTATTTTTGCTTTTTGTGGTATAAGAGTTTCCCAATGCTATTTTTTGTATAACTTCTCTATTTTCATTTTTTAGTATAAGTTTCCATATTTTTATTTTTTAGTATAATTTTTCCCTATATTTATTTTTGTAGTATAAGTTTCTCCCTATTTTTGTTGTTTTTTGTAGTATAAGTTTTTCCTATTTTTCGTTTTCCCTTTTACTACATAAGATATTCTTCCTTAGTGTAACAATAACTTCGATATTATATTGTTTACATACGTGCAGCGGGTTTTGTGTTAATTCCTTTAATTGTGGTATTTTTTTTTTTGTGAAAAAGTTAAAATTCGGTAAAAGAAGAATACAAACAAACATGGGAAGTAAAATGTGGTTGACTTTTTACTTTCGATAAAATTCAACCTAATTTGGTGAATTTGACGGTATGAAACACATCAACCTGTTATAAAACAAGGAAAGGTGACAACGTTTTCATGTAGTCTTTTTTGGGTAGCGTACTCTTTGAGGCTGTGGTTGCGTTATAAGAGTGACAGTGAAATCCCACTATTCTATCAGAAAAGAGATGGCGGTGTGTGCCGTTGGATAGTTGCCTTACCTTTAGTCTATCAGTTCAAAATCAACTACGGCTATGCAAGATATCCCTTGTTTCTTGTTTAAAGCAAAGCCACACTGGGCTACCTGCTGTATTTCCCGCCCTAACCACCTGGTTTCCTTCTGACAGATTATCAAAAGTTGTTTTCATCCTAATCAATAAATAACATTACTGAACTTCAACATTTGTCAGTACACAACTAAAAAGATCACTCTCTGGATAGCCCAGAATTGTTGAATTAGGGGCGGCTAGTGCAGATAACCCTCGTGTAGCTTTGCGCGAAATTCGTGACAAACAAACAAACCCAGAATTGTTGGTTTGTTTTCGCACACGTTCTTGTTAATTTTATTCCTACGACATCTTTGTAGCTCCTACTTTAACTTCTTAGATTCAAATTTTTAGGGCCTTGCTACTTTGCCTGTTTATTTTTATTCAAGGACCCGACTTTGTCTCAAGTTTCTGGTCCTCCGGTGGCACAGCGGTAAGTCTAAATAAAGGCTTCGAACGCTAAAAACCGGCTTTCGATACCCGTGGTGGGTACAGCACAGATAACCAATTGTGTAACCTTGTGCTTAACAGCAACGAAACACTGAAGTTTCGGTCATATGTTTATTTTCTCTCGAACCTTTTCCCTATATTCCTGAATCCCTCGTTTTTCATACTGTTTTAGCTTCCTAAATCGTTCTACAGACATTTAAACATAACTAAAAGTATTTAAAACTAAAATCGCATACAATAATTATGCATAATAGAAGCTTAATTTTGATATGCAACTGTTGTATACATCTTCAAAGGAAAAATGATAAATTTGTTTTTATTTTTTAATTCCGTCCAAAGCTACTAGAGGGCTATCTGTGCTAGCAGTTTCTAATTATGAAATGATAGACTAGAGAGAAGGCAGCTAGTCATCACCACCCACCGCCAACTCTTTGGCTACTTTTCTTTTTTGAAAACTTACCAACGAAACTATATGGTTAACTGACAACAATAATAAAAAAAAAGAAGACTAAACATTCTGGCGTGTACGCCTTTTATAAGCTGGCGAAGAATAATTAAAATTATACTTGTCATAAGGCATTAGTATTAGGCCTAGTAAACTTTTGAACACTACTTTCTTAATCTAGTCCCTTAGGGATTTAAAAAAATTAGAGATCGTATAATAATAATATTCCAACCACACTGTATTCGTCATATCCATCGCCGACGACGCGTTTCGCTCAATCCAGAGCTCTTCAGACAGGCTGGGATACAACAATCATGGCAGTGGTCTAAAAAACGATATATATATATATAAGCCATTTGATTAAACAACAATTGTTATGGTGCTTACAC
>NW_013667144.1:58091-60463 GCF_000517525.1 Limulus polyphemus
TCTTGTCTTCTATGGTAACGTTCTTAGAGACATCTACGGTTCTAGACCATACGTTGGCTGTTCTTGTCTTCTATGGTAACGTTCTTAGAGACATCTACGGTTCTAGACCATACGTTGGCTGTTCTTGTTTTCTATGGTAACTTTCTTAGAGACCTCTACGGTTCTAGACCATACGTTGGCTGTTCTTGTTTTCTATGGTAACTTTCTTAGAGACCTCTACGGTTCTAGACCATACGTTGGCCTTGCTTCTGTTATATGGTAACGCTCTAACTTATAGCTATAACTGTGGACCATAATTTTTCTTGTTTGTTTTCGGTGATAATGTTTTAATATATCTCTCCAGTTGTGTTTGTATTGTCCTAAACTTTGTTTTATAGAAGAAAAAAAAAGTTTTATAGTTTCTGTCGTGTTAGATAAACAGAAACGAAAGCAAAATAGAATTACTTTTTTTTCAGAGGTGGAAGAAAAACTAAATCAATCCTTTGTGAAGGTGCTACAAAGCTGTATTCCAGTTGATTTCTGAAAAAGTGAAAGTGGTGTGGGAGGCTGCGGTTTGATTTCTAATTTGACACAACAAATGAGTTAATAGCGCCTTATGTGCTTTACGTGCTTGGTGAACTGTTTGGCCACGTGACCACCTGACCCTTTTTTTTGCATGCTTGAAGTATCACAGATTTGTTTGGGAAACATCACGTGCAGAACAATCGCTTCGTTGACCGGCCATTCTGTTAGATGTGGCGACCGAAGACCACGCGAGGAAAGCGGGAAAAACGGCAAGCAATACACTTCTAACACGAACACGAATACGAATCTTTTCGATTGTGGCGCCCCCCTCCACCATCTATGTTCTGATCTTTGTTCACTTAACAGAGCAGAAAATTGGACGAACCTAGCAGAGAACTTACACATTGTTAGCAACTAGATGTGGTCGATAAAAGAATAGGATTTTCCATGCATTTCAAAATCACAGTTACATGAGGACACAGTCGAAATCAAATTAGAGCGTACAAGCAGCCTGACGTGCAACGCTGAAAGACAGACAAAAGAGGACTTTATTGGATAGGAACCTGCCGTATGGAGCAGCTCATGTCTCACTTAAGTTGTTGTTTTTTTTTCGAAGTTATTGGCGCTAATACACTAAAAGCTGTAAATCTTGCCCTCCCATGTAAAACAAATACAGATGAAATAAAACTTAATATTACAGTACAGGTTAGTATCAAAACTTCATAAATTTTAGAGACAATGAATGACCGTTGCTTTCGACGTTGGGTTATTTAAAAAAAAACGCACGTGATGTCGTCTTGGGCCTGGAAAAAATGGACGAGCTTGGTAGTGCACGGAGGCCTTCAGTGGTTAATCCTAATTAAACCTTTAGAATGACTGGTCGTGTTGTTATCCTCGAATTAGAACTGAGAAACACCTCATTTACTATAAGTCTACCACCAGGTCGAAACGAGAATTAATGTTCTAATAATATATATATATATATATAAGTGTCACTCCTTACGAGCACCTATGTTTCTAAAAACTGGTTGGTTGCTCTTTGCAGAGGCCTGCAAGCACGTGAACAATGCTGGTAACCCTTTGTTCTTATCACCAGCTCCTCCTGGCTGCACAATAATTAAGTCAGAACACTGAGACAAGGGATATAAGTGTGTCTGTACAAACACGAGTGTCAGTCTCGTGATGATGGGCAGCTATGTTAAAGTAATATACCGGAGATTCTTCAAACATTCTACACGATTTGAACAACGAAATGGGACAAACAAGCGATTTCTTTTTCGTTTTGTGATGGAGATTTTGAAAAAGAAACACTTAGCAAGTGTTAATCTGCTCCAGAAGTACGTAGAGCAATCTTTTTGACGTGGAGAACGATTTTATCGGGATTGTACGAGTAAATTTTCGAGACGCTGAGGTGCATAATTTTAGTCAGCAGTAGAAATGGAAAGAAGATTTGTTTGAAGTTAAGCACAAAGCTGCACAATGGGCTATCTGTGCTCTGCCCACCACGGGTATCGAAACCCGGTTTCTGGCGTTGTAACTCCGCAGACATACCACTGTGTCACTGGGGGGCTGGATTGTTGTTGTTTGGAAGTTAAGCACAAAGCTGCACAATAGGCTATCTGTGCTCTGCCCACCACGGGTATCGAAACCCGGTTTCTGGCGTTGTAACTCCGCAGACATACCACTGTGTCACTGGGGGGCTGGATTGTTGTTGTTTGGAAGTTAAGCACAAAGCTGCACAATAGGCTATCTGTGCTCTGCCCACCACGGGTATCGAAACCCGGTTTCTGGCGTTGTAACTCCGCAGACATACCACTGTGTCACTGGGGGGCTGGATTGTTGTTGTTTGGAAGTTAAGCACAAAGCTG
>NW_013667144.1:61099-65046 GCF_000517525.1 Limulus polyphemus
TTTGGTTTTTTCAGGGTAGTGGCATTCGTATTGAAATATATTGTACATGACTTGTATATATTTTTAAACCAAATGAATAAAAAATGTAAAATAAAAAAAACGCCAAGGACTATCAAGTAATTTCGAATATTTAATCGTAAAACTATTTAAAATCTCACTGACAACAAATTAGCTTGATTTACCATTATGTAATACAACAAAACTAAACCATGGTTTAACGAACGTGTTAGCTATGAATTCTGAGCGAAAAATTGCGTGGTTTAATGAAAATATGACTGGTTTTAGCCACGAGATTTTTTATTATTTCCAGGACAAATTATATGACTTACTAAAAATACGACAGTTTTGTTTAATTATTTCTCAGGCAGATTTCATTGTTCAATAAAAATATGACTAGTTTTAGCCATGTGTTTTTAATTATTTCACAGGCAGATTCCATTGTTCAATAAAAATCGACTAGTTTTAGCCATGAGTTTTTAATTATTTCACAGGCAGATTCCATTGTTCAATAAAAATATGACTAGTTTTAGCCATGAGTTTTTAATTATTTCACAGGCAGATTCCATTGTTCAATAAAAATACGACTAGTTTTAGCCATGAGTTTTTAATTATTTCACAGGCAGATTCCATTGTTCAATAAAAATATGACTAGTTTTAGCCGTGAGTTTTTAATTATTTCACAGGCAGATTCCATTGGTTAATAAAAATATGGTCGGTTTTATGGTCGTTAATTTTGTATTAGAATTATTCACTGCCTTCTTCGTTTTTTGTCATTATGTTTCATATTTGTGGAAATAAAAATATTCTAAAAAACATTTTATACGAAATATATAATAGGTTTTATAAATCAGAAGTATTGTTTCGAAAGTTAATTTTTTTTTTTTTTTAAATAGTTGTAACCTTTAACGTTTATCTCTCTAACGCTCGAAGCTGAGATGGCGCTCTCGGTGTTTGTCAACCGAACAACAACTGTTTTATGGTATCTTAAGATATTAATCCGGTCCTGTATTTTTTGACCTATGACCCACACAATGACATTTGCATTGTGCATTTGAATTTACTTAAGTAGCCGCTTAAAAAAACTGGCTTCTTTTTGATTAAACCTAACTGTCGAAATAATTGAATGAATATATTTGTATATTCAAAACCTATGTATTAGAATATCGATATCACAGAATATATCGAGAACTTAAATCCTAAAAGCCTACTGCACTGATTCGTTATATAGGGCAGGCGTGTGTTGCATGTCAGAAGGTCCAAGGTTCGAGGTCGCGATATAACGCTGAACACGCTCAATACTTTCAGCTGTAAGCGTGTTATAAAACTGACAGTCAATCCAGCTATTCCATTAAGATAGGCTGTGTAGGGGTGGGTGCTGCTAACTGCTTATCTTCCTTCTGTTCAACAGGAGGATTATACCTGAATTTTGGCATCTTTGACCCGGGCATTTAGACAGTGGATGACAGAAATGTGTTGTTCAAGTTACACATATTAAATGCCGACCACAAACTTCTACATTACGTCACAAATACCGAGAATTCCAATACTTAAAGGTATTTATCTTCAAAGTTTTGAACATGCACACATCAGTTCTTCATAAATACGATTAACCATCCGGTTTGCATTATTTTAATCACTGTAACATGTACATGATAAGCTTAAAAATACGCGATGACCGGAAATTACGTTGAAAAAATATATATCCAAACAAGTTATTTTCGAACACCTTTAATATTTGTTAAACTAATAGACAGAGAGTATTATATGATACTCAGTTCACACCTCGTATTCTACGTTATAAACTCAGATTTCAAAGGGAAAGCCCCCCCCCCCCCCCAGTAGCACAGCGGCATGTCTGTGGACTTACAACGCTAGAAACCGGGTTTCGATAGCCCTTTGTGCTTAACCACAAACAAATCATAGGGTAAAAATTATGATGTTTTGGTGATACAGGGTTGTACCCAATAGGTACCCAATGCATTTCTTTAGATAGCCGTTAGTTAGCTATTAGAATTATACATTTAAACAGTTTTTTGTGTTTTTCTTTATGAACCGCGTGAATTATAATTATTTACAAAACTCATGAATTAACATTTTTCTAAATGATAATACTATTGGATTTTCGTCTTTATAGGAATGTAGCGAACCTTTTCACTTGTTGGATAACACTAATAGATCAGAGACAACACACAATATTTTGTATGTTCTTTTTACACGTGTCATTCGTACTATACGGTGTACAAGAGGCCTTGACGGTAGGAAAATGACTTCTGGCTAGGTTCTACGACTCCGGCCACGCCTGTTGTCGGTCGCCCAGGGAGAGCGCTGCCACTGCGGCTCGCTTCGAGTGTTATGCCGTAAACGTTGCTTTGTTCGGCAGGGTCGGAGTTGTAAGTCATACAAAATGCTCTTGGTTCTAGTGTGAGACCCCAGACGAATAACGTCTTTCACATGTACCTCACGACTTAAATCCGGACATCCCGTGGTCAATGGCTGACTCCGCCTCATCTTAGGTGGCCACTCAACCGTTCCCCGAGCTGCTGAGAAGGACAAGCGAGCTTTTTGTACACACCGCCGACTAGTTGCTTTGTGCGGAGTTTATGAAAGTGGCGTCAAGGATTGTCGTCTTTCTGGACCAACAGGGGCTCGAGTAACTCACCTTTGGAAGTTTCTTTGTATCCTTAGCTTTAAGCTCTTGGAAACGTTAACTTCTCAAGAGGTTATGTCACGCGCCACTCCAAGCTTTTGTCCACGTGAATAACGTTCGCAGCTTTTCTTGTGAATAAGTCAAACTGTTTTTGTCGAAAGTGTGAATCAGATCTATTAATACGTTAATAGTTACATGTTGCAAGTACGTTTCAACGTTACGGACTGAAAGACGAAACTTTGATAAATAATGTGTTTTCTGTAGATCAGAATAATTTCAGAAGGAAATAAACTTTTCCTGAATTTTGTATTCTTCCGAAAACAACACTGACTTAATAATTTTTCTCCCCTGGTGACCGAAGATTAGAAACCACCCAGTTCATCTTCACGTTCTGATGTCTCCTCGCGCCTCGTTCACGGATGTTTGAACCAAGAGCCACTAGTCTCCGCCCCTGAATTTTGATTGACAGGTTACGAACCAGAGTGAGTCCTCAGGAGGAGGAGCATTGACACTAACTGAACGTGCGTGTGGAAACTAAAACCCATAAACACCTTTATCCTGATAGTCACAAGGCTATCCCCTCGTTTAATCAGCTTCTTCCGAAAAAACCCGTATGGAAAATTACAGAATTCGCGAATCCATTTAGTTTGCTGTGCTTAGTAAACAAAGAACCCTGTCTTTGCTGAATTAGCGACCTTCGAGTGTCGGTTTTCTCGGCACGGGTCATGTTGGCCGAAGATCGGGAGCTCCAGTCGCTAGAGGCCACCGATCAGGTGTCGGTCAGTGTTATGAAGGTGAGGCAGTTTTATACATTTTCTGCTATATTGATAGCTTTAATTAACTGACCAGATTACAAGAGTATTTGGGCGAGCCGTGTTTGTTTGTGTTTTGTGTTTAACGTTTGTAAAGGCAGGTCGTGTTAATTATATAGAAATCCATATGTTTGTAAAAGCAGGTCATGTTGAATTTATAGAAATCCATATGTCTGTAAAGGCAGGTCATGTTGATTTTATAGAAATCCATATGTTTGTAAAGGCAGATCATGTTAATTTTATAGAAATCCATATGTTTTGTAAAGGCAGGTCATGTTGATTTTATAGAAATCCATATGTTTGTAAAAGCAGGACATTGATTTTATAGAAAGACATATGTTTGTAAAGGCAGGTCATGTTGATTTTATAGAAATCCATGTGTTTGTAAAGGCAGGTGATGTTGATTTTATAGAAATCCATGTGTTTGTAAAGGGAGGTCATGTGAATTTTATAGAAAGCCATATGTCTGTAAAGGCAGGTTATGTTGA
>NW_013667144.1:65998-76727 GCF_000517525.1 Limulus polyphemus
CTTATACACCGAAAAATACGGTAATAGTTAAAATAGATCCAAGTTTTTATCAAGAAATAACTAACTTAACTATATCAAGTAAAATGACACTTACGAAGTTAATTCGCAAGCAAGTTTCTCACTTTACGTATCTTTTAGGATAATGATATAATTAGTGTTAGGATTTCTATAGCGTCTTTCTATAGTTGTTTAAAGATTCATTATTTATACTGAAGAAGTAACCAGAAACAAAAAGTAAGAACCACACTGGTCTGTCATGAATATAGAAATTTGGAAAAGTAATAATTACTAGTGTTTGTCAATAATGTGAAAGTATAAAAAAGTCACAGTCATTACTGTCCGTTAGAAATGGAGACGTTTGGAAAGTAACAATGATTAAAGTACATTAAGAATGGAAACGTTTGGAAAAACAACAATGATTAAAGTACATTAAGAATGGAGACGTTTGGAAAGTAACAATGATTAAAGTACATTAAGAATGGAGACGTTTGGAAAAGTAACAATGATTAAAGTACATTAAGAATGGAGACGTTTGGAAAGTAACAATGATTAAAGTACATTAAGAATGGAGACGTTTGGAAAAACAACAATGATTAAAGTACATTAAGAATGGAGACGTTTGGAAAGTAACAATGATTAAAGTACATTAAGAATAGAGAGGTTTGGAAAGTAACAATGATTAAAGTACATTAATAATAGAGACGTTTGGAAAAACAACAATTACTAGTGTTTTTTAAGAACGAGAAAGTATAGAAATCTAACATTTATTAGCGTATATATTAGGAATAGAGAAATATGGAATCTAACATTCATTAGCGTATATATTAGGAATAGAGAAATATGGAATTTAACAATCATTAGCGTATATATTAGAAATAGAGAAATATGGAATTTAACAATCATTAGCGTTTGTTAGGAATTTAGACGTTTGGATAAATAACAGTCTTTAGTGTTTACTATAATAATGGGAAGTAACGATATAAAGTTGTAATTTTTTTTAATGAAAAAATTCAAACTTGTTATTTGTTTAAAATTCAATATTATCTCATTAAAGAAACACAAAGGTTATATAGTTAGGGTTAAAGATATATAACATGAATATATAGTTTGGTCAATAACTTTGTGCATATGCAACAAACAAAATATTACAGTGGAACAGAAACGTTCTCTAAGAGTGTCTAGGAATTAAACTGTTATCGTGCGAAGTAATGTATTTGGAGTTTAAAAGCTAAGTCGCCACCGTTACAATGTAACTTAGTTTCATGGTGTTTATGTCCACTGGAGAAAGAGAATGTCTTTACGATTGACAGACTACATCAAATGTACTACACTTCAAACAACATACGAGTTTTAATGCTACTTATACAAAAGGCATAATAATTAGAGTTGACCTGACAGAATTGGAGTTATTATTTTATTAAGTTAATGTTTTTAAACTAGAAGATCGCGTGTTCGAATCCCAGTCCCACCAAACATGCTCGCCCTTTCAGCCGTGGGGGCGTTATAATGTGACAATCAATCCCACTATTTGTTGGTAAAAGAGTAGCCCAAGAGTGATGACTAGCTGCCTTCCCTCTAGTTTTACACTGCTAAATTAGGGACGGCTAGCGCAGATAGATCTCGTGTAGCTTTGCGCGAAATTCAAAAACAAACAAACAAAAAACGTTAGTCCTAGGGAATAACAACTATAAATTTTGTTAGGTTTTTAGTCGACTCCACTTATTTTATAACGAGTTTATATAGCATATCATAGTACGCCCTCAGATTGCGAGTCGAGCGTCCTAACCACCTGGCCATGCCGGGCCTATTAATGTTTTGAACTTGAAAAACTAAAAGCATGCATGGAAAGAACTGCGACAAATGACGTTCGTTTCACAGAAGAGGCAGATTTAATGTAAATTATGAATTGGTTATTAGTTAGGCAGATTTACGCGTAAACTATGAGTTAATTATTCAAAATTTGTTTGCAACGTAAGACATTACGTATCAGTTCAAAAGGTATAATTTTGTTGAGATATGATTAAATACGTTATAAACAAAAAGGGGCGCTCAGTAGAGCGCATTCCTCCGCCACGCAGCTCTAAAAAAAAATACGAAAATGTGTCCGTATGTACGTCTTTATCAACGATCACGGACCATTTTTGGCAGTATAATGAGGAATAATATGCTACATATGTCCACCAAGTTTCATCAAAAATCCGATCATTTTTGACTGAGTTATAGAACAAAAATTGTGTGAAAAATAGGTCCCCATGTTAAGAGATTTTTTTTTTTGATTTTCGTGACCTTGCTGTGACTTTGACCTTGACTTTCCAAAAACTAATCACTTCTAAGTTGGGTCATAGTCCAAATATTTACCAACTTTCGTCCAGATCCATTCAGCCGTTTTCGAGAAATCTTTCTGACAACACATAAACAAACACACACACACTGGGTTGAAAACATAATATCCGTCCACCTTTCGGTGGCGGAGATAATAACAACAAAAAAAAACAAATTCGCTGCTACAAACAGGATCGCTAAAAATTTTGATTTCTGAAATGCTAATATAAAGAGAGTCAGCGTGTAGTGTGTGTGTGTGTGTGTACATGTTACAGTTTTCACCGCAGTGTACATGTTACAGTTTTAACCGCAATGCTCATGCTACACCTTTTACCGCAGTGTACATGTTACAGTACTGCGGTTAAAACTGTAACATTTCACTGCGGTAAAAGGTGTAGCATGTGCATTGCGGTTAAAACTGTAACATGTGCATTGCGGTGAAAACTGTAACATGTGCATTGCGGTGAAAACTGTAACATGTGCATTGCGGTGAAAACTGTAACATGTACACTGCGGTTAAAACTGTAACATGTGCATTGCGGTTAAAACTGTAACATGTGCATTGCGGTGAAAACTGTAACATGTGCATTGCGGTGAAAACTGTAACATGTGCATTGCGGTGAAAACTGTAGCATGTGCATTGCGGTGAAAAGTGTAGCATGTGCATTGCGGTGAAAACTGTAACATGTACACTGCGGTGAAAGGTGTAACATATATATACACTACAGTAGATGCTGTTTCTGTATATGAACTACAATAAAATATTAGTTAGTACAGAATATTTAATTTGAACTTTGAGTGATTTCCGTGTCTAATCTATATTGACTCCATCCGCAGCTTACTTTATAATATCTACGAATTATGTCCCGTGTCTTTTGTTTGTTTTTCTTTGGTTTGTGCTATTCTCGGGTATCGAACCCCGATTTGTAGTGTCATAAGTCTTCAAGCTTCCCGCTGAGCCACCAGGAGGCCGTGTTCAGTGTGATCTATTTGTTTTCCCTTCCCTCGTTGTTTTAATAACGCTTAGAAAAAAAAAGTCGTCCAAGATTCTATATAGATTACGACATATTCACATACCTTAAAAACGACGTGTTTTTAATATTGTTGATATTCGTAGCTGATACAAAGAATCACCTTTGAACTTGTTATAGAAGTGGGGTCAAGGGTCAAGGTAACAAGCGCTGCTTCGACAGTGAAAAGTTTTCGGCACTAACAAACCAATCAACTGCTGCCTATAGTTTGATTGATGTGATGATGACAATATTTCTTTTTTTTTTCTGAAATTCTTAACTTTCAGAGCATCTTCTCTGTCAATCAAGAACATTCTCTGTCAATCAAGAACATTCGTATTCACGTAATATCAATAAAGATATTTTATTGTATTTACGTGTACGTGATGGCTGATACTCACCAGTAATATTGGTAGAAATATAATATGATATTATGAACGGAAAATCATCTCATCTCCACTACCTTAATATAATATTGGTAGAATATTATATGATGAATATAAACCTCTGTCATCTTCTTTATCTTATGTACAGAACACTTTGTCATCTCTTTCTTTATATATATATATATATCTATAGAAATGTTTCATTGTTAATTTAGTATTCAAAACTAAAGATAGAAACACTCTTAACCACTCTACCAATGAGGTTTAATATATGGAATAGTATATGCAAGATACAATAAACGTTGTCAGTTTCAATAAAATGTCAACAACTACATTTTCTTAAAAAAAAAGATGAACACCTTAAAATGTGTAGAAACTGTGTAGAATAACTGAATAAGTTTGAAATTTCTCGTAGACTTGGACATGTAAAACCGTTGTTTTTCTTTCACGAGCGTCATGAAATGATTGATTCTTCCAAGACTTTAACATTGACACACATATTTTTTGGATCTGCCTTATTTACACTTTCTTATACACCACGAATAATGTTCTCTATCTCACCAAATTTTTTATAAATTTTGAAGATCTGTCCAAGCTGTTCCTATTCTCAAATGAAGGTTTGTAACACGCAGTTTTTACCACATCCTTTATATTTTATTTATTATTTCGATAGAATATATAATAACTTGTATGGAAAACAGTAGAGTTTAGAAAAATATGAATGGCTGGTTGAAGCAGTGGCATAATGAGAGTACAAATACAAGGTTTTGAAATAATAAAATCTCGTGTCTCATAGATCTGATTGCTGTTAGTGTATGTGGACTCGAAGGTTTGAAGGATCCATGTCTCGTGTTTCATATTTCCGGTAGATTTTGACTGCGGCTTCCTGTTTATTTCAAACTACCACTCGTCGTAGCAACGTCATAAAAAGAAACGTTTAGTGTTCTATGTTTAAATTTTCTGGCTACCGCTCAGAATATTATAATTAAACGCTATATGTCAGATGATAACATTTATAAACTCGATGTGTTATCGATGGGCCACTTTGATAAATGTGTTCTTATTTTAACTTTATTTTCTAACCACTAGATTTATTTATTGCAAGACACTTTCCTAATTTGTAGCCCCCCCCCCCCCAGTGGCACAGCGGTATGCCTGCGGACTTACAACGCTAGAAACCGGGTTTCGATACCCGTGGTGGGCTGAGCACAGATAGCCCATTGTGTACCTTTGTGCTTAACTTTAAACAAACAAACAAACCTAATTTGTAGCGTTTTTTTTTGGCTTAACTATCAAACAAAATATTATTTCAAAAATATCATATCGAGTTTTCTGATTTTTTACAAGTTATGAGATGAATAACACAAATACATTTCAGAGACGAGAAGGTAATAGATACGAATAACGACGGTATTTCTTTTAATAATAAAAGGAAACCTTGATGTTTGTACATGTGACATAGAAATTGTAAGAACCCCTGAGTGAAAGCAAAGGAAAATATTTTAATCACACCACATCTGTTATGTTTAATGCAGGACTAGGCTTTTTGCCCAATTCCAGGGCTCATCAGTTATACAATGGGCTATTCGTGCTGTGCCCACCATAGGTATCGAATCCTGTTTTTTATTGTTATAAGCCTTCAGATTCATCGCTGAGTCGCTGGAGAAAGGGTGGGGGTTGCTGTATTACAGACATTTAAAACAGGAGGATGATTTAAAGGGCCTTAAAAACAAAACAAAATTAACTCCAGTTAAAAATATAAACCCATAAATATTCAAGAAAACCCACATCTCGAGAGATTAAAAAACAAGTAAAAATAGATAAATATTTTGAAGGTATAACTATAAATGTTAAATCAAAATGTTTTAGCAAAACTTACAGAAAACCCTAAAATTACCGAAATACTTATTACATTTCTGGTGCATCTACAGAAGGCCGATTGGTTATGGCGCTCTGCTCGCAATATTAGGGTTATGTATTCGAATCTCATCACCGAACGTGTTCGTCCTTTCAGCCGTGGGGGCTATATAATGTGATGGTCAATCTCATTTTTCGTTGGTAAAGTGTGTGATAGCGAACGTCTGTATGAGTGGCTTCACTGCTTTGCATTATACGCGAACTAACTATGGAACCACTAAACGTGGGTAAACGTATTAAACTCACATTTAAAAAAGCAGTTAGTTTTCACACTTCATGGGTTATACGGGTTATATGATGGTTAAGGAAATACTTCTTCTGTAGAAGTAACCGATGTACTCATACGAAAAGAAATCACAGTCACACAACTCTTTATTTGATCCTGTATAATGAAGGAGGGTTCGATCTCGTTACCCTCATAGCCATGTACTTTTAAGTTAGTTATTAAACCACAAGCCCCGACTCAGTTTATGTACATCACATCATGTACAGTGTATGAACGTCACGTGATCTAGGGGTTCGTAATGGATCCTATATAAGGAGTTGGAAATTGTCGGCCAGTTGTAGTTTGACCCGTCCTTGCCTGCTTGTATTTACAATGTGATTTGTACATAAACAGATGCTTGTCCTCATTCTGTAGTTTGTACTACTGTTGGAAGTAACCATTCGTACAAGAACACATAGCAGAGACAAAAACACTACGAATACGAGAAGAAACGAAAACGACTTAGTTGAAAGAACTTTGTCACAAAGAGTAGCCCAAGAGTTGGCGATGGGTTTGTTGACTATTCGCCTTCCCTCTAGTCCAGCACTTCTAATTTGTGGAGGACTAGAGTCGATAGCTTTCGAGTAGTGTTGCACGAAACTTAGGAAACAAACAAAACAGACGTCTGCGGTATTTGAAAAGAAATGCTAGTAGGATAAAAGATATCCTGATCCATATGTATCATTGCAGTACATACGTCATCAATTCTAGATTCTGATAATTTTTTTAGTTATATCCTGATCCATATGTATCATTGCAGTACATACGTCATCAATTCTAGATTCTAATATTTGTTTTAGTTATATCCTAATCCATAAGTATCATTGCAGTACATACGTCATCAATTCTAGATTCTGATAATTTTTTTAGTTATATCCTGATCCATATGTATCATTGCAGTACATACGTCATCAATTCTAGATTCTGATAATTTTGTTAGTTATATTCTGATTCATAAGTATCGTTGCAGGACATACGTCATTGCCCCCAGTGGCACAGCGGTATGTCTGCTGACTTACAACGCTAGAATCCGGGTTTCGATACAGATAAAAAGCACAGATAAATCACTGTGTAGCTTTGTGCTTAATTAAAACAAACAATCGTACGTCATCAGTTCTAGATTTTGATAATTTTTTAGTTATATCCTGATCCATAAGTATCATTGCAGTACATACGTCATCAATTCTAGATTCTGATATTTTTTTAGTTTAAAAATTTTGTTGCTTCTTAACTAAAAATTGTTATTTTTTCACGCATCTCTCTCTTTCTCTCTCTTACAATGTTCCACTGCACGCTTGTCAGGAACAATTTCGAGATTTGTTTTTTTTTATCGTATCTCTCGCGAGATACATAGGAATAGGTTCGGTAACTCCTAAACACGGCAGAAGGATCTCTTCAACAAGACTTGTCAAAACTGCATCCAGTATCGCTTTACCACCTTCAGATAGACAGTCGATTTATTAAGAGTTCAAATGATCATGTAGACGAGGTGTTTTCACGGAAAAGGTCGTCGTTAGAGGTCTCTGGCGAGAAAAGAATGAATCTTTGTGTCCGTATGGACTGCGCAACATATGTAACTGTGATTAGTTTTGAGGAGATTCAAGTGTCCTATTTAAATGTAGGGAGTGGGGAGGACATTTATTCCACTCTGAAACCCCCCTATGGTTCTAATTAATCATAGTCGAGACCATATCTCACGATATGGCTACCGCGAACTGACCTCTGCAGTGCCCCCTGGTGACGGTGACGGTGATTGATTACATGAATTGGCGACAAGGGCGACGATAGCCGAAGAGGGCAAAGGAATGGTAGGCATCAGTTTCCAGATGGGACGTAACGTCTGAGTGATTAGGATTTATGAATGAAAAATACTCGTGGAAACGATTTTCAGTGCAACTGATTTGAAAGGCTGTAATGTTGG
The DNA here is from genome assembly GCF_000517525.1 of Limulus polyphemus. Lineage (NCBI taxonomy): Eukaryota > Metazoa > Arthropoda > Merostomata > Xiphosura > Limulidae > Limulus > Limulus polyphemus. The sequence continues at coordinate 73,820 of NW_013667144.1, forward strand.
TCTAAAAGGCTGTAATGTTGATCTGAAAGGCTGTAATGTAAGTCTGAAAGGTTGAAATATTGGTCTCAAAGATTGCAGTGTTGATCTGAAAGGCTTTAATGTTGGTCTGAAAGGCTTTAATGTTGGTCTGAAAGGCTGCAATGTTGGTCTGAAAGTCTGTAATGTTGGTCTAAAAACCTGTAATGTTGATCTGAAAGGCTGTAATGTTGGTCTGAAAGGCTGTAATGTTAGTCTGAAAGGTTGAAATATTGGTCTCAAAGATTGCAGTGTTGATCTGAAAGGCTTTAATGTTGGTCTGAAAGGCTGAAATGTTGGTCTAAAAGGCTGCAATGTTGGTCTGAAAGGCTGTAATGTTGGTCTAAAAACCTGTAATGTTGGTCTGAAAGGCTGTAATGTTGGTCTAAAAACCTGTAATGTTGGTCTAAAAGGCTGTAATGTTGGTCTAAAAGGCTGTAATGTTGGTCTGAAAGGCTGTAATGTTGGTCTGAAAGGTTGAAATATTGGTCTCAAAGATTGTAGTGTTGATCTGAAAGGCTTTAATGTTGGTCTGAAAGGCTGCAATGTTGGTCTGAAAGGCTGTAATGTTGGTCTGAAAGGCTGCAATGTTGGTCTGAAAGGCTGAAATCATTCAACGATTCACTTCACACAGAATACTCTGTTACAATAGTTGGTCAGTCCGTTGTGATAAAGCGATAATGTTTAGTTTAGGGAGGGGATATTCAATTACTTCCCCACGGGGAAAATTGGCATAAAAAAGTTTAAAGTAAAGAACAAACATAGCCTATGTGGTCTATATATTTAGTAAAGAACAAACATAGCCTACGTGGTCTATATATTTAGTAAAGAACAAACATAGCCTATGTGGTCTATATATTTAGTAAATAACAAACATAGCCTATGTGGTCTATATATTTAGTAAAGAACAAACATAGCCTACGTGGTCTATATATTTAGTAAAGAACAAACATAGCCTATGTGGTCTATATATTTAGTAAATAACAAACATAGTCTACGTGGTCTATATATTTAGTAAAGAACAAACATAGCCTACGTGGTCTATATATTTAGTAAAGAACAAACATAGTCTACGTGGTCTATATATATTTAGTAAAGAACAAACATAGCCTACAATAGCTCATATTGGGTTCACCTAAAAGTCTAAAGAGTGCAAATCGGTACAAATTTAGAACAATTCCATAACAGAGTGGGGAGCTATCAGGTGTAGTGGTGTGAACGGTCAGTCGACTCTTCAAGACCGTCCATCACGCCCGGCAGATAGGGGGTTGCAGACAAGGGTGTATACGCGAACCACTGAAGCACAACCAGACGACATCTGCCCGAGAGAAAAGCTGCACTATGTGGTGTATGAACTGCGAACAGAGACAGCTATTATACGTTTATATACTTCAATACATCAGAACGGTTATGCGAGCCGAGACGATAACCGCGAACCATGTTCGTGGTCTACCGCGTACCATTTACTATGTGTAGCAACGCTTGTGTTAGTTGACGGGGGAGCTATTGTTAGGATGAACCACTCCTGCCGCCTTCACCTGGACGAGCCCGCTGCCGTCACGGCCGTAGCCGGGTCCCGCCGGGATGCTTCATCAATCAGCGCGCAACTTAGGCAGCCCCTGCCACTTTGACCCTGTCTGTATAAATTACTGCCTTAAGAGACTCAAAGCGCCTATTTTGTCGAACTAAAGTCCTGTCAAATGTCTACAGACGGAAAATGTTGCCGTGAGAGAGAGTCCGAAGGATACCGTCCGTTATTTGTCGCTCTCTGTGGGGTGCTTAAATACCCGTTCTACGTGGTCAGCAGTGGGTAGTTGTTTTTTGTTTTTTTTCGTTTTTTTTTCTCTAAGACACTTATGTCAACCTTTGTTTGCTGTTTTACATATCGGTATTATAGGCGGTTGCTAAAAACACCCACCACGAGACGCTAACTTTAAAACATGACCAACCTGAGCACGAAGTAAACAAAACGCATTTCTGCTGGCTATAGAGTAACAAGTCTTAGGGTAGTGTTTTTTTTTTTTTACTAAAATATATACTAATCACGTGATTGATAAGATAACAAAATGTAGATTAAAGATAAGATTATTAAAACAAAGAGATTAGCATATGATAAGCTGTCCTGAACTGTGACATAAACAACAGTTAGATTCCAAACAATAAAATAGAAGGTGATTTTAAACAATTCTTTATTGTTTATTGTGTAATATATATTACTCAGTGTGTATAGTATTACTCCCAATTAACTCGTAAACAAAACATAAAAACAATAACATACTCGCCAGATTGTTTTAGTTTAACACACCGACTCATACAGAACACATAAAAATTATACTGCTGTTTTTATGTGTTCTGTATGAGTCGGTGTGTTATACTACGACAACTTGGCGAGTATGTTATTGTTTTTATGCTTTCTTTACGAGTTAATTGGTTATACTGCTGTTTTTATATTTTTATAATGTGCTGTACATTGAACTGTATGGCAAGAATTTGTGTCTTGATACTCTAATAAAGTGCCCTTTAACTGATTATCGAACTTCGAACGAACCACGAACATAAGGATATTGTATCTTCGTACTAAATGCGCGTGTCTAATACTATAGAGACTTATATAAAAGCCTTATTTTCCTAACTACTCTTAAATACTAAAGTGTCGAAATTAACATTAACTTCCGATCAAAGTAATGTACATGATTTCGAGCGAAATTAAAACAAACTGGTATCGGTAACGACCATAGCTAATTAAACATACTTTTCTTAAATTATCATTTATAAAGATTGGATATTGTTAGCCCTGTTTTTAACGGATGTTATAAACTACAGTACTTAAATGCTACTTTTCTTTGTTTCATTTTTCTTATCAGATTTCATTACTGAAAATCTTTCTTTCTTT
>NW_013667144.1:77727-80810 GCF_000517525.1 Limulus polyphemus
CAAACAAACAAACAATCATCTATCGTCTGTCCGCACATGACGAAATAAAAACGAATGCTCAGTTTGCCAAAGGTCAAGGAGTTCAGACATTAACTTCTACAAGGTTGTTAAGCGCAAAGCTGCATAACTGGCTATCTGTGCCGTACTCACCACGGGTATCAAAACCCCGTTTTTAGCGTTTTAAGCCTTCAGACTTATCGCAGAGCCACTTTAGGGCAGATAATTAGTTACTACCAGTTGGCTGTAATCCGTAGATCGAGGTTTTGATATTGTATTGAAATCAACGATCGGAGAATGCAGTTGACGTAATGAACAAATTTATAATTAGAAAGACGTACGTTTTAGGAGATAAAATTAAGACATACTTTGAATTAAGAAGACGATATAGGAACAATACTAAATGTGCTTCTGCAGGGCCTCCGAATGTGTTCTGTTTCAAGAGTAAATAAAACCAAAATTGAGAGTAACAAATATTTTTATTTCTTGCTTTTGAAGTTCGTAAGTCATGCTGTGTTGTAGCCTACAGAGTGTGCATAATTCTTCTCGTGATTCACGGCATGCGCACGTTTTACTAACGTCACGACGCTTCAAATTGCAGTGTTAAGTATCCTTTATGTTACGTCGTTTTAGAATCTACTGACTGACTGATGGACAACACACTACTGCATAGTAGTATGAGTGGTTAAAACAGGTGATTCTTACAGGCGGCCTTCGGCCCTCTTTCGAAGAAATAAGTTGTAATGCTACAATACCGATGTCACGGGAGGTGCTAAAGCTTTGATACATTATTTCCTGCACGGTGGAATGCACGAGCTTTCCTGAACTTCCACAACTTTTACATATATCAAGGATTTTCTTTTTTTTTCTTCTCTCTCTCTCTCTCCTGGCAAATTCTTGAAATCTCAATTGAAACCTCAAGAGTTTTACTATTGCTCCGGAAAATACAGCTGTAGGTACATTGTGTTTAATTTATTATAAACATCTTATGCGGTTGGCATAGCAATATTCGGGTCGTGAGTAGGAATTCCCTTTCAGCCATGGGGGCGTTATAATGTGACAGTCAATTCATTTTTTTTTGTGGGGAAAGAATAGCCCAAAAGTTGGCGGTGAGTGACGTTGACTAGCTATCAAATTTAAAAATTAGGGATGACTAACGCAGATAGCCTTCGAGTAGCTTTGCGCGAAATTCAACAAACAAACAAATATGTTATTCCTACGTAAACAGAGCGGCAAGAGTGATATGGTTGTAACAAAAACAAAAGAATAAAACTTTCTTCTATCGCCATTTAATAAAAAATTATGAACATAATCGTTAACCCTAAAATTACCTACTAGCCTACATAACGTTCACTAGCTCGTTGAGATCTAGATAATTGCAACTTAGTGAGTAACGTTCTGTTTTTTGTCTGTTACAACACTCAGTTTAAAAAGACTCACCAAAAGCGTTTGGTGTAATTACTCATTTTTCGGGTAAAATACAAAGAGAATCCTGGCGGTAATTCTTGGAATTAATTCTACTATTGATGGCAAAATACTATTAAGAACCCAGTAACCAATAAATTCACGGACCTACTAGCAATTTAGTGCATAAACAGTTTAGTGGTGGACCCGCCATTAATAATTCCAGTATTAAGTAACCCAACGTTTGAATAATCATCCTGATTGAGATGATAAACACCAGCTGGAGTGCTGATTCTTTACTGTTTCGTCTTAGAATTATTTAGTTGTTTTTGTAAAATTGATTCAGTATCCCCTAGACGATTCTTTTTCCTTGAGAAAGGTATAACTTACCTTACAAATAACTGTTTCCGAAAACATATAACAAGCAAATAAAGGTATAATATTTAATAATAATTTAATAATTAACATTTAATGCAGGTTATTATCATAATCTTATTGTCTCGATGTTCCACTTCGAAGAACTTTTTGTCATCAGATTTTCCTAGAAAATTAACATCAATAATGGAATCAAATGAATTCCTTTCACAAAGTGTTCTTTGTAATTATCATTAATACCTCCATAATATATTTATTTTGTTTAACGTTAGTAATTCTACACAGCGTGTCTCTTGAGTCATCCTTGTTAATAATTACAGTGTGTTTATCATTAGTAATATTTCCAACGTAATCCTTGTTAGTATTTACAGGGTGTTTATTGTGTTTATCATTAGTAATATTTACAACGTAATCCTTGTGATATCCTTGTTAATATTTACAGGGTGTTTATCATTAGTAATATTTACAACGCGTTCCTTGTGATATCCTTGTTAGTATTTACAGGGTGTTTATCATTAGTAATATTTACAACGTAATCCTTGTGATATCCTTGTTAGTATTTACAGGGTGTTTATCATTAGTAATATTTACAACGTAATCCTTGTGATATCCTTGTTAGTATTTACAGGGTGTTTATCATTAGTAATATTTACAACTCGTTCCTTGTGATATCCTTGTTAATATTTACAGCGTGTTTATCATTAGTAATATTTACAACGTAATCCTTGTGATATCCTTGTTAGTATTTACAGGGTGTTTATCATTAGTAATATTTACAACGTGTTCCTTGTGATATCCTTGTTAATATTTACAGCGTGTTTATTGTGTTTATCATTAGTAATATTTACAACGTGATCCTTGTGATATCCTTGTTAGTATTTACAGCGTGTTTATTGTGTTTATCATTAGTAATATTTACAACGTGATCCTTGTGATATCCTTGTTAGTATTTACAGCGTGTTTATTGTGTTTATCATTAGTCATCTTTACAACGTGATCCTTGTGATATCCTTGTTAATATCTACAGCGTGTTTATTGTGTTTATCATTAGTAATCTTTACAACGTGTTCATTGTGTTTATTCTTAGTAAATTTACACAAAGTGTTTCTTGTGTTTATCGTTAGTAACATAAAGTCTTTCTTGTGTTTATCCTTAGTAAATTTACACAAAGTGTTTCTTGTGTTTATCGTTAGTAACACAAAGTGTTTCTTGTGTTTATCGTTAGTAACATAAAGTCTTTCTTGTGTTTATCGTTAGTAACATAAAGTCTTTCTTGTGTTTATCATTAGTAATCTTTACAACGTGTT
>NW_013667144.1:81150-92008 GCF_000517525.1 Limulus polyphemus
AAATTTACACAAAGTGTTTCTTGTGTTTATCGTTAGTAACATAAAGTCTTTCTTGTGTTTATCGTTAGTAACATAAAGTCTTTCTTGTGTTTATTCTTAGTAAATTTACACAAAGTGTTTCTTGTGTTTATCGTTAGTAACATAAAGTCTTTCTTGTGTTTATCCTTAGTAAATTTACACAAAGTGTTTCTTGTGTTTATCGTTAGTAACATAAAGTCTTTCTTGTGTTTATTCTTAGTAAATTTACACAAAGTGTTTCTTGTGTTTATCGTTAGTAACATAAAGTCTTTCTTGTGTTTATCATTAGTAATCTTTACAACGTGTTCATTGTGTTTATTCTTAGTAAATTTACACAAAGTGTTTCTTTTGTTTATCGTTAGTAACATAAAGTCTTTCTTGTGTTTATCCTTACTAGCTTTAGGGAAGGGGGACGTAGAGAAAGATCGAGGTCACAATAGTAACCTGAGTAATAAAATATTGTGAGTAATTTTTTGTTCGTCGCTACGTTCACACTCACTGTTAGTTACATTGCTAAGGCTCGTCCTTCTTCGCTCGAGGTCTTCCAGTGTTCGAACTTTTGAACTTGATTATCCAATATTTCCAAAAACAAAAATTATTATTTGTGTTTTTTTTCCCTTGGGAAATAAAGACACTATCTTTTAGCTTTAACCTCTGAATCATGCCAGAGGACGCTGGAGTGTAACTTTATGGACCGGTGTCGCTTGACCGGAGTCTTTTAAAATATTGAGCCACATAATAAAACACATAAACAAAAGTGGAGCAGAAATTATTGCATCAATTTGAACAAAAATGCACGTGTTACTGGTACTGACACTCACGCAGCTCTTCGCACTATTCACGCAGTTATTATGTGTGTTTTTCTAGTCTTAACACACGGAATTCTTCTGATTGTACTACTTACACACATAGTTTGTCAATTTGTGATTCAGCAATTTCACATCTGAGATTTTAGTACCAAAACAGAAATCTTCAAACTTTTAAATCAGTTAGTATAATCACGGGAGTGCATTTGGCCTCTATGGCCTAAGCTTTTAATTCTGTGTCATGCTTTGCTAGGCTCTATAAATACTGTGTAAGAAACCCCTCCGAACTCACTTGAAAGCTAGTTTCGTATTTGATAAAATAAACACGTAAAAAAGTGTTTTATGTTCAGTTCCTAAGTCTGGCAGTTAATGATTGTTTGTTTGTTTTGAATGTCGCGCAAAGCTACAGGAGGACTATCTGCGCTAGCCATCCCTAATTTAGCAATGTAAGACTAGAGGGAAGGCAGCTAGTCATCACCACCCACCGCCAACTCTTGGGCTACTCTTTTACCAACGAATACTGGGATTGACAGTCACATTATAACGCCCCCACGGCGAGCATGTTTGGTGTGACGGGGATTCGAACCCGCGACCTTCTGGTTGCGAGTCAAGCACCCTGACCACCTGGCCATGCCAGGCCAGGCAGTTAGCGAATAAATATATTGAAAATTACCTTTTACTTAGTTCCTAAGTCTAGTATTTAACGAATAAATATATAGAAAATTACCTTTTACTTAGTTCCTAAGTCTGGTATGTAACGAGTAAATATATTGAAAATTACCTTTTACTTAGTTCCTAAGTCTGGTATTTAATTAATAAATATATTGAAAATTACCTTTTACTTAGTTCCTAAGTCTGGTATTTAATTAATAAATATATAGAAAATTACCTTTTACTTAGTTCCTAAGTCTGGTATTTAATTAATAAATATATTGAAAATTACCCTTTACTTAGTTCCTAAATCTGGTATTTAATTAATAAATATATTGAAAATTACCTTTTACTTAGTTCCTAAGTCTGGTATTTAACGAATAAATATATTGAAAAATACCTTTTACTTAGTTCCTAAATCTGGTATTTAATTAATAAATATATTGAAAATTACCTTTTACTTAGTTCCTAAGTCTAGTATTTAACGAATAAATATATATAGAAAATTACCTTTTACTTTGTAAGTCTGGTATTTGATGCATTAGATTGTTGAAAATTTTATTCAGTTCCAAGGTGTGGAATTTTGTATCTAAACACGTTGAAAATTACCCTTTATTCAATTCTCAAGTCTAGTAATTAACGTATTAAATTTGTATTATATTCAGTTCCCAAGTTAGGTATTTAATGTGTGAACACACTAGAACTTGAACAAAGAAAAAATGGCCAGTAACTGCTTAGTTCAGATTGACACTTGAAGTAAAAGTCTTGGAGAAATAATTTACAAAAGTAGCTCAGATAGAAAAGACTTTTTTGAAAGTCTTCCTTTTTCAGGTCCGCTTAAACAAGTGTCACTTTAGATTAGACCTGAATCATCTATAAAAGAATACGTTGAAAACAATATTTTACTGCGTTCCTAACTCTGATATTTAATGTATAAAACTGTTGGAAATGTCTTTTATTTAGTTCCTAAGTCAGATATTTCATGTATGAACACATAATAGAATTATAATATATAAAAACATTAGAAATTTCGTTGATTCAGTTCCTAAATGTGGTATTTAATGTATGAACACATAATGAAATATTTTATAAGTCATTCCTAAGTCAGGTATTTAATGTATAAACATGATTAAAATTATCTTTTACTCAGTGACCGAGTCTGATATTTAACGTCTGAACACTTTGAAAATTTATTTTATTCAGTCTTAAGTCAGGTATTTAATGTATAAAAACCTTGAATATTATATTATATCATATAAGCCTTCTATTTATATATCCAGGTTACCGATTTTCATTTAGAACTAAAAAGGCTTATTACGTCCCAAACCATTGAACTCATAAAAGGTTTTTCGTCAAGACTGCTCTCTTATATAAATCACACCAGTTTATTTGAACCATCTCACGATTAAGATGTTGTCTTGTTGACCTTCCTGGCTTCATCGAACTCCAGTTTTCATGGTGAAAATGACACAGTAACTTAAGGAATGCCAGTATAGAGACTAAAATGTTGCTTCCTTAAGGGGAAAAAACTCCTAAGAACTTTCTTATTTCATACTTTTAGTGGTCCACTTAATTAAAAATGAATTAATCAATTTTTTTTCCAAATATCTTGTTCTAAAAAGAATATTGTAAAGTTTCGTCTTAATTCGATTTTTGTTGTGGTTTTATTGTAAGTGTGTTGATGTAATTTGAGCTTTTATTTGGAAGTATAGTGTTTATCAACCGTTTGAATGCTTGAAGCGAATTTCAGCAAAATTTATATCTATGATGTTTCTTTGTTTCTTAATTCCAGGAATATCTGTCTAAGATATTCCTTTGTTTCTTAATTCCAGCAGTATCTGTCTAAGATATTCCTTTCTTTCTTAATTCCCGTAGAGTCTTTCACTTCACGATGTTACTTTGTTTCTTAATCCCAGTAGAATCTCTCCACGATGTTTCTTTGTTTCTTAATTCCAGCAGTATCTGTCTAACATATTCCTTTGTTTCTTAATTCCAGCAGTATCTGTCTAACATATTCCTTTGTTTCTTAATTCCAGCAGTATCTGTCTAAGATATTCCTTTGTTTCTTAATTCCAGTAGAATCTTTCACTTCACGATGTTTCTTTGTTTCTTAATTCCAGTAGAATCTCTCCACGATGTTCCTTTGTTTCTTAATTCCAGCAGTATCTGTCTAAGATATTCCTTTCTTTCTTAATACCAGTAGAATCTATCACTTCACGATGTTTCTTTGTTTCTTAATTCCAATAGAATCTCTCCACGATGTTTCTTTGTTTCTTAATTCCAGGAATATCTGTCTAAGATATTCCTTTGTTTCTTAATTCCAGTAGAATCTTTTACTTCACGATGTTTCTTTGTTTCTTAATTCAAACAATATCTGTCTAAGATATTCCTTTGTTTTTTAATTCCTGCAGAATCTCTCTACGGTGTTTCTTTTTAAGTTTTAGCAGAATCTCCATAACGTTTATTTCTTCACTGCGTTAGAATCTCTTTCTGATGTTACTGTTTTGACAATAATAGAATCTTTCTATAATATTTCTTTGTCTTTTAAACGGATAGATGAAATTTGTTTTCTATGTTTGACATAGAGTATCCTAAATCGGTTCGTTGGCATCAGACAATAATATAAGTACATAAAACATATAAACTGAATGCTTTCGTAGTGGTATCAGCTGCGTGATCGAAAGTTTAGCAGAAGATTGCATATTTTCTTCTGTACAAATGGAAGGATCTTTGTTGAAGATTTAAAAGAAAAAGGTAGGCATTTCTGCAAACAGGCGGGAGTGGTGTCGATTATGGAAGTAAAACCTATGGAAAAGATCTGCATAGCACTTACTCTCTGATTTCACCTTGTTTTTCTCTATGATTCCAAATAAATTTTTTTAATATTTTAATGAAAAACATATACGTCAGTCAGAGTGATAGATACTAAATAAGCATGGCTTGTTTTTAGTAAATGTAAAGTTGAAATTGAGCATTGGCGAGTAAGGAAATAGGGTTAGGTAGAGCAGTGGCGAGCAGGGAGAGGGTTAAGGTAGAGCAGTGGCGAGCAGGGAGCGGGGTTAGGTAGAGAAGTAGCAAGCAGAAAGTAGGGTTAGGTAGAAAAGTGGCGAGCAGGAAGTAGGATTAGAAAGAGTATTGACGGAAGGACACGGGTTAGGTAGAAGAGTGGCGAGCGGGGTTAGGTAGAGAAGTGGCGAGCAGGAAGTAGGGTTAGGAAGAGTATTGACGGAAGGACACGGGTTAGGTAGAAAAGTGGCGAGCAGAAAGTAGGGTTAGGAAGAGTACTGACAGAAGGAAGGAAGTGGGGTTAGGTAGAAGAGTGGCGAGCGGGGTTAGGTAGAGAAGTGGCGAGAAGGAAGTAGGGTTAGAAAGAGTATTGACAGAAGGACACGGGTTAGGTAGAAGGGTGGCGAGCAGGAAGTAGGGTTAGGTGGGATTATAAAGAGTATGAAGCGAAATCGTGGTACACCTTATGCCACTCAGTAGAAGTATTAGAAGAGACCATAATTTAGAAGCCTTTTACCTTTGGATGGCTGCATGATCTTGACATCCGTTTGCTTAATAGCTAGTTTAAGAAAGAATATAACAGAAAAGTAAGTAAGAATTGTCAAACTAAGTGAATAGTCATTAAGTTTTGCTTTTTTATTTTTAGTTTATTTTTTTCTGTAGTCTAAACATAAATTATTTTATCAGGAATAGCTATAGTGTAAACATAAATTATTTTATCAGGAATAGCTAAAACGACTCTCTTCTTCTTTTTTCGATCTTTATCCCCTCTAGTTTTAGGGTTAGCTGCTTGGGTATTTTGTATTAGCCACAAGTGTTTACACTCGGCTGGCTAGCCCTGACAGCAACCCTAAACGGTGAGCATGTTCGGTGAAGGGGTTTCGAGCCTGCAATCCGCAGGTTGTGAGTCGAGCACTCTAACCACCAGGCTATGCCGGGTCTCTACTTTAAACTTGATATTCTGTCAAATTTCAAACTTACTGGTCTGATCTATCAACAAAAGGTGTTTTACTAAAGGATAACTGTACCTAAATGATAGAATTATTGACGCATGCGCAGTCTTGGATTTTTATTATCCTCAGTAGGAGGATCGTCGTCTTTTGTTATTCTGTATTGGAAAGGCTGGGAGGATTGTTTGTTTCTAATTAAGCACAAAGCTACACAATGGGCTATATGTGCTCTGCCCATCACGGGTATCGAAACCCGGTTTCTAGCGTTGTAAGTCCGCAGACATACCGCTGGGAGGAGCCTGCATCTCCACATAAATCGAATTTTTCACATGTTTTCACTCATTCTTTGGCCCATTCCACGCTTTTTTTTCCCATCGCAAATCTAAAGAGGGTATTCTAAGTAATACATGTGCTGTCACCAAATCTCTTTTGGAAATAATTTACTTGTGGAAATACACCTGGCAGCAATAATTCACTTGTGGAAATACGCCTTACAGCAGTAATTACCTTGTTAAAATACGCCTGACAGCAATAATTCACTTGTGAAATACGCCTGACATCAGTAATTAGCTTGTGGAAATACGCCTGACAGTAGTAATTAGCTTGTGGAAATACGCCTGGCAGCAATAATTCACTTGTGGAAATACGCCTGACAGCAGTAACTAGTTTGTGGAAATACGCCTGACAGCAGTAATTAGCTTGTGGAAATACGCCTGACAGCAATCAATGGCTTATGGAAATACGCCTGACAGTAGTAATTAGCTTGTGGAAATACGCCTGACAGAAATAATTCACTTATGGAAATACGCCTAACAGCAGTAATTAGCTTGTGGAAATACGCCTGACAGCAGTAATTAGCTTGTTAAAATACGCCTGACAGCAATAATTCACTTGTGAAAATACGCCTGACATCAGTAATTAGCTTGTGGAAATACGCCTGACAGCAATCAATCGCTTATGGAAATACGCCTGATAGTAGTAATTAGCTTGTGGAAATACGCCTGACAGCAATAAAACGCTTGTGGAAATACGCCTTAAAGCAGTAACTAGATTGTTAAAATACGCCTGACAGCAATAAACCGCTTGTTAAAATACGCATGACAGCAGTAACTAGCTTGTAGAAATACGCCTGACAGCAGTAACTCGGTGATATAATTCAATGACTTAGCGGTAATTCTTCTGAATTACGACGTTAAAAATCAGGCTTCGATACCCGTGGTTGGCAAAGCACATATAGCCCATTGTATATATATATATATATATGGTTTTGTATTTAACAGTAACCAACTAACCAATAAATCGAGGGTGTCCGCGATATTTCGAATCTTATCTTTGCACAAACAATTAACAAACCCCCCCCCCTTTATCTCAAAAGCTTCCTGAAGCGGTGGATATTGTCCCCGAATCTTCAGTAGAAACACTTACCTCGGTTATGGGAATCTTCAGCCAGTGTGTTGAGATTTTGAATAATTTCATATATACTCTTCCTGCCTTCTACCTATAAAGTTTTAGAAACGACGATAAACATTTACTGCCTTTTAAAGTAGCAGGAAGCTCTATGTTACGGGATCACTCCGTCATGTAATTACTTTAAAACGTGTCATCTTTTTTACTCTTGGTTGTAAACCATCAGGAGGTACGTGGGTTTCTTCTGAAAGCATGCAGTGGTGCCAAAAAGGTCTACGGGATAATTAATTTTAGTCCAGGATAAGCTACAATATGTACAAACAAGTACCTCATTTCATGAGGTGTCAGAAACAGTTCCATGATTTGATACTTATTGTTATACATCCAGTCGGATGATATGACGGTAGCTGTAAAGTCGGATGATATGACGGTAGCTGTAAAGAGAAGACACTTGAAATTGTATGATAAATATTCAGAGTTATAAAACAGAAACACTGTGAAACGTTATATGATTCATATCATAAGTTAAAAACACTGTGAAACGTTACATGATTAATATTATAAGTTAAAAACAGAAACACTGTGAAACGTTACATGATTAATATTATATGTTAAAAACAGAAACACTGTGAAACGTTACATGATTAATATTATAAGTTAAAAACAGAAACACTGTGAAACGTTATATGATTCATATCATAAGTTAGAAACACTGTGAAACGTTATATGATTCATATTATAAGTTAAAAACAGAAACACTGTGAAACGCTATATGATTCATATTATAAGTTAAAAACAGAAACACTGTGAAACGTTATATGATTCATATTATAAGTTAAAAACAGAAACACTGTGAAACGCTATATGATTCATATTATAAGCTAAAAACAGAAACACTGTGAAACGTTACATGATTAATATTATAAGTTAAAAACAGAAACACTGTGAAACGTTATATGATTCATATTATAAGTTAAAAACAGAAACACTGTGAAACGTTACATGATTAATATTATAAGTTTAAAACAGAAACACTGTGAAATGTTATATGATACATATCATAAGTTAAAAACAGAAACACTGTGAAACGTTATATGATACATATCATAAGTTAAAAACAGAAAAATGGTGAATCGATGTGTGAGAGATATCTAGTTATAAAACCGAAACACCATGAAACGACATGTTAGATTTTTAGTTGTAAACAAAATGGTGAAACGATGTGTGAAAAATCTTTGTTATAAAACTGAAATACTGTGTAAAGATATACAATAGATATTTAGTGTTAAAACAAATATTGTGTAAAGATATACAATAGATATTTAGTGTTAAAACAAATATTGTGTAAAGATATACAATAGATATTTAGTGTTAAAACAAATATTGTGTAAAGATGTACAATAGATATTTAGTGTTAAAACAAATATTGTGTAAAGATATACAATAGATATTTAGTGTTAAAACAAATATTGTGTAAAGATATACAATAGATATTTAGTGTTAAAACAAATATTGTGTAAAGATATACGATAAATATTTAGTGTTAAAACAAATATTGTGTAAAAATATACGATATATTTTTAGAGTAATAAAACATAAACATTGTGAAACGATATGTCACAGATATTTAAAGCTATAACACAGATTGTGAAGGGATGAGATAGATATCTAGAACGTTTTTTATCACTGAATGAGAAACAGACTGTACGTGTTAATAGTAGGAACAAGTGTGAACCACTGTATAACAAATATTTAAAGTTGAACAAATGTGAACCACTGTATAACACATATTTAAAGTTGAACAAGTGTGAACCACTGTATAACACATATTTAAATTTGAACAAGTGTGAACCACTGTATAACAAACATTTAAAGTTTAACAAATGTGACCCACTGTATAACACATATTTAAAGTTGAACAAATGTGAACCACTGTATAACACATATTTAAAGTTGAACAAGTGTGAACCACTGTATAACACATATTTAAAGTTTAACAAATGTGACCCACTGTATAACACATATTTAAAGTTGAACAAGTGTGAACCACAGTATAACACATATTTAAAGTTTAACAAATGTGACCCACTGTATAACACATATTTAAAGTTGAACAAATGGGACCCACTGTATAACACATATTTAAAGTTGAACAAGTGTGAACCACTGTATAACACATATTTAAAGTTTAACAAATGTGACCCACTGTATAACACATATTTAAAGTTGAACAAGTGTGAACCACAGTATAACACATATTTAAAGTTGAACAAATGTGAACCACTGTATAACACATATTTAAAGTTGAATAGCACATTGTGAAATGGAACCTAACGTTCCTTGGTTTCGAAAAACATACTTCGCAGATGTTAACCTAATTATACTAGAGTTGGTTATTTAACATAAATCTACACATTAAGCTATATACGCTCTGTATATCGCGGGGAATCGAACCCCGAATTTTAGCGTTGTAAGCCCGTAAGCTGGGGACCCCAAATACGTATTTAAAGATCATTATGGTAAATAAACTATGTTTAAAATATCATAATTACGCTTCGATTTACCCATAGATATTAACAGTTGTCTTTTCCGACAGGCCTTTAAAACTGGATATTCTTATAAACAAACAAATAACACATTTTATTTTTTTACACAAACACTAAGATTACTTGTATGTTGTCCTAACGATTTGTTTTATAATATGTTTTATTTGAAAAAAACATTGTTAGAATTATGTCCTAAGAAGCACTGATCTCTGTACAAATTGTAACAAAGATTAATTGTATGTTGTCCTAACAATTTGTTTTATAATATGTTTTATTTGAAAACACATTGTTAGAATTATGTTCTAAGAAGCACTGATCCCTGTACAAATTGTAACACGTCATTTTTAACGAGTAGCTTTGATCGAGAACACACTTTATTACTTTTCTTTCGCCTGCTTAACTCGTAGGCTAAGTAAATGATTTGTTAAAAATTAAATCGCCTCGAGTTATGACGATATTTCGTATCTTTTACAGCAAAATTATTTTTTACGAATACAGCGATCATAGAGTTTAACGTATAAGAGATATAATAAGAGGGATATTAAAATTATCGAATGGGACTTAAATAGTAATATAACATCTCGAGATAACCCAATGTTCTCTGTACTGACCCGGCATGGCCAGGTAGCTAGGGCGCTTGACTCGCAATCTGAGGGTCGCGGGTTCGAATCCCCGTCCCACAACATACTCGTCATTTTAGTCGTGGTGGCGTTATAATGTGACGGTCAATTCCACTATTCGTTGGAAAAAGAGTAGCCCAAGGGTTGGCGGTGGGTGGTGATGATGTCTAACTACCTTCCCTCTAGTCTTTCACTGGTAAACTAGGAACGGTTAGCGCAGATAGCCCTCGTGTAGCTTTGCGCGAAATTCAAACCAAACCAAACAATTTTCTGTACTTTTTGATTAAGATTAGTGAACATTATAAGATTATACTCGCCATATGCTAGCACTACTTTTTGTGTTCCAAATAATGACTTTTCATATTCCTTTAACAAAATGTTATCATTTATTATCCCTGGACTATTTTAGGGAATACAATTTATGACCAGTTGTCTTACATGTTTGGTTTATTTGCACTTTGGGACTTTAAGTTACATTAATCGAACATAAATTAATAGCCGAAGAAGTGTTGACGGTGGGTGCTGTTAACTAGTTACCTTCCCTGTAGTCTATCAGTTCAAAAACCAGATCGACCTTTGTGTAGCTTTGGGCGAAAATTTTGAAACAGAAAGACAATCTTTCTTCTTCTTTTGGTTGAGAAACAAAATTCAATCTTTACATTTTGCTCGTATGGTCAGTGCATGGCTTTTTGTTTTCTACAATACTTTAATGAACTTACATATTTTATGATTGATTAGCTGATGTGAAATGAAATGATCGTATTTCTATTTGCGGGCCCGGCATGGCCAGGTAGTTAGGGCGCTCGACTCGTAATCTGAGGGTCGCGGGTTCGAATCCCCGTCACACCAAACAT
>NW_013667144.1:92180-100105 GCF_000517525.1 Limulus polyphemus
GTCCAGGATGAGAAAGGAGGAGGGTTGGGCGCGGGGCTAGCAACTCCACCCCGTAAAAACCAACCTGCTACAAGTAACTGCAACAACACCTTCCGTTGGCGAGGTGGTGTTGTGGCCCTATGCTCCACTGGGAGTTTACAGGAAAAAAATCTATTTGTAATATATTTCAAGGTATTGGCTGAACGGTAGCTGAAATAGGTTATTTAACAAAGGAGGTTATATAGCGTACAGAGGATAATATATGATAAATGATGCATTCTTAGGACAGTGTGGGCCCCATTAACCCAGGATGGCTACCTATACGATGTATCCCCACCACTGTGTGGGCACCATTCACTCAGGATAGATTCCTAGACGATATATCTCCAATATTGTGTGTGGGCCCCATTCACTCAGGATAGATTCCTAGACGATGTATCCCCAATATTGTGTGTAGGCCCCATTCACTCAGGATAGATTCCTAGATGATGTATCCCCAATATTGTGTGTGGGCCCCATTCACTCAGGATAGATTCCTAGATGATGTATCCCCAATATTGTGTGAACCCCATTCACTCAGGATGGCTACCTATACGATGTATCCCCATCACCGTGTGGATCCCGTTTACTCAGGTTGGATTATATATAATCGGCTCTGGTTTTTATTTTCATTATTACTATTACATAGCTGATTTGGTCTGGTTGTATGTTTATTTCATCAAAGGTGTGAAAATGGTTCTATTACGCTTTCTTTCCTTTAGGTAGTATATTACGATTTCTTTCCTTTAGGTAGTATATTACGATTTCTTTCCCTTAGATGTTAAAGTTTAAACAAAACAGGCGTGTTTAAAAACTTTACACTTTAAGCATGTGTTTCCGAAGTCTGTCCAAGATGACGAATGACAAATTGCCATTGTGTAGCACCAAAACAATAAGATTCTATGGATCTACAGGCACGTGACTTGCCTGCGAACGAGTTCGACCCCACATGTTCGTACTTTAGCTTCCAAAGAGTCGCGCTTCTTGTACTCCAAACAATAGGGCAAGGTGCGTAAGTAGGCTTAGGAAGGGACGTCCTAAAGAGGCCTAATGAGGAACTACAGATAATACAAACCATCTATATTTATTCCCGGTACTCTTTTCCTGTTGTCACGTAATATAGCCTAATTACTGGTTTTCACAGAGCTTGTCAAAATATGATTGTGACAAATATCGGCTTTGCTTGGCTCAAACCGAAACACGCCAACACGTCATGTAGAAAATATCGGTAGAGGAGAGCTTCAAGGAACCGACGTCAGTGATTGTAAAGACACAAAGACAAGAAATGACTTGTCATTGAAATATTGAAAACATTAGGGACGGTTGAATTATTTCCCCGAATAAGTAGGGTCACTAAAGGGTTAAGTCAGATTCAGATGATTATCTGACAAGGATTACACTCAGTCCATCCTTTGACACCAGAGTCCGAGTAACGTTTACTATTATAGACAACAAAACGACGGTCACGTGTGAGGCAGGATACATCGTATTCGCCAGTAAGCTCTCATTCTAAGTGATTTATCCTTGATAGTTTAGACAGCAACTGTGAATAGTTTTATTCTTTCTCTACTTATGAAGCTCAATTATCGTAGACTATACTGAAATCTATATTCTATAAAGTTAAATATAGAATAAAGCTTTTCTGGTGTTTGCAAATGAATTAGATTGAACATGAGTAAAAAAACAACAAGAAACGATACTGTGCATATTTAATTTTGGGTGATTAAAGAGAGATTATAGAATTTCCTATTTAAAGTGCTTTCACAAAAGAAACAACAATTAATTTAGCCTAGAGATATCAATGGCTTCCTAATCATCAATACCTAATCTTGTGTTTAGAAATGGGCTCATCAGACACTAGATATTAGAAGAATCTTTGAACTCTGAATAGTGTTTTATGTTATATTGTTAAGAAGAATCTTTTAACTCATAACAGTGTTTTATGTTATATTGCTAAAGAATCTTTTAACTCTGAATAGTGTTTTATGTTATACTGTTAAAGAATCTTTGAACTCTAAATAATGTTTTATGTTATATTGCTAAAGAATCTTTGAACTCTTAACAGTGTTTTATGTTATATTGCTAAAGAATCTTTTAACTCTGAATAGTGTTTTATGTTATATTGCTAAAGAATCTTTGAACTCTTAACAGTGTTTTATGTTATATTGCTAAAGAATCTTTTAACTCATAACAGTGTTTTATGTTATATTGCTAAAGAATCTTTTAACTCTGAATAGTGTTTTATGCTATATTGCTAAAGAATCTTTTAACTCTTAACAGTGTTTTATGTTATATTGCTAAAGAATCTTTGAACTCATAACAGTGTTTTATGTTATATTGCTAAAGAATCTTTGAACTCTTAACAGTGTTTTATGTTATATTGCTAAATAATATTTTAACCCTTAATAGTGTTTTATGTTATATTGCTAAAGAATCTTTTAACCCTTAATAGTGTTTTATGTTATATTGCTAAAGAATCTTTTAACTCTGAATAGTGTTTTATGTTATATTGCTAAAGAATCTTTTAACTCTGAATAGTGTTTTATGTTATATTGGTAAAGAATATTTGAACTCTGAACAGTGTTTTATGTTGTATTGTTAAGAAGAATATTTGAACTCTGAACAGTGTTTTATGTTGTATTGTTAAGAAGAATATTTGAACTCTGAACAGTGTTTTTATGTTGTATTGTTAAGAAGAATATTTGAACTCTGAACAATGTTTTATGTTGTATTGTTAAGAAGAATATTTGAACTCTGAACAGTGTTTTTATGTTGTATTGTTAAGAAGAATATTTGAACTCTGAACAATGTTTTATGTTGTATTGTTAAGAAGAGTATTTGAACTATTGAACTGAACAATTGAACCCAGCTTCTTGCAACATTTTAAATACCCGTATGTACGGCGCTTGAATTATAACTTGCTCTCCGCATGTAGAAGTAACCTAATATTACAGAGATACATTAGTGATACTAACTCAATCTTTTAAACCCTTCAACGAACGAGCCATTTAATGAAATTGAATATTTTTTTCTCTCATAAGAAAACTGTAATTTTTGCGAGAAAGAATCGAGAGGCCCAGTCTGTACGTGGATTCACCACCTGTCACTGAGATAGATTGGGTTCAGGAAATTCTCCCCTCCTCACTGACCCTGAATAAGGGCAAACCGAAGAACGAGACCAGTTGTTGTAGTGGTGAATTGATCTTTTTCTTCGATTTGCCCTCGTTCTGGGTTACTGAGGGTGAAGGGTGAAATTCCTCGAAAACCATCGATCTCAGTTACGGGTGGAAAATTGAAAAGTAGACTAGACCTCTTTTTTTTTTCTTCTCTCGCTGAAGTTCACAATTTTGATGATAGGAGAAAACAAAGAAACATTGCTATAAATGTACATAAGTGTGGTATGTATTTCAAATCTGACGGCAATTGTACAGTGAAGAATATTATCGATGTTAGAAAAACACGTAGATTCAAGAAGTCTTGATAGAAATGAATTAAAACCCTATAACCCGAGCGCTTTCGAAACGCGGACCTTTCTTCTTCTTCAGGGGCAAACTGAAGAATATTATGTAGTTATGCTGTTTCAACAACGGCATATTTTTAATACTAATATATAGTTATGTTATTTCTGCTACAACGTATAGTGAAGACTAATATGTAGTTACTAACGTAAAAACCCGTCAAAAAATGATTGGAAACCAAAACCATTCCGTATAAAACTGGCAATACACAAAAGAAAGAAATAGAAGAAATACGAAATTCCCTTTCCAAGGAACATGCTACATATTTCTCCTGAATCCACTAATTATAACTGAGCAAACATGCTACATATTTCTCCTCAATCCACTACATATAACTGAGGAAACATGCTACATATTTCTCCTCAATCCACTACATATAACTGAGGAAACATGCTACATATTTCTCCTCAATCCACTACATATAACTGAGGAAACATGCTACATATTTCTCCTCAATCCACTACATATAACTGAGGAAACATGCTACATATTGTTGCCTTTGGATAAAAGATTAAAACATAGGATGACCACGTGATTGCATACACACCTGTTCTTCTTCTGAAGAAAAGTCGTCCTCTTCCCTACAGATAATTGGTATCTTCAGTCTGTTTTTTCGTAATAATTCCCAAGCATAGATTTGTGCTAATTTTTGACGTATTTTTCACAGGTGTTGATAGGGTGCGAATGCACTTCCGAGTTTTCTATCACGTGAGTCGTCCCGCATTTCCTATTCAGATTTTTCCTAGCTTGACGTCACATACATAATGCCATGCCTAACCTGGTCCTGGGAACTCCCTCCTTGATAGGCTTTTATATAGTAGAAAAAGTACCGAAATTTAGGAGCTATTTACGCCTAGGTTAGCGATTGAATTCGACTAAAATTGGAACGGGCAATCAAGAGAGGAAGAATTACAGGATAAATTGAAAGTCCTTGGGGTGTAGATAAAAACGTAATGTTTAAAGGTAACAGAACAGTTAACAGTACACAACAACACAGAATAGTTAACAGTACACAACAACACAGAATAGTTAACAGTACACAACAACACATAATAGTTAACAGCAGTACACAACAATACAGAATAGTTAACAGTACACAACAATACAGAATAGTTAACAGTACACAACAATACAGAATAGTTAACAGCAGTACATAACAATACAGAATAGTTAACAGCAGTACATAACAATATAGAATAGTTAACAGCAGTACACAACAATACCGAATAGTTAACAGCAGTACACAACAATACAGAATAGTTAACAGTACACAACAATACAGAACAATTAACAGTACACAACAATACAGAACAATTAACAGTACACAACAATACAGCACAATTAACAGTACAAAACAGTTAACAGTACACAACAATACAGAACAGTTAACAGTACAAAACAGCATTTTTCACATTGAACTAGGCCTAAAGTGCTGAGAGAAAATAACCAATGTATAAAAGGATAAGCATCAAATATTTGAAGACCCGGGATTGCATATAAATAAAATAACCTGATAAAGAATGAGGTTAGCCGAAAATAAAAACAAACATCTACTATTGTTTGCAACTGGTTAAGCAGTATTCTGTATCATATACCAAAGTACGAGCATGAAAAAAAAAAGATTAAAATCGCTGTATGGGAAAGGTAATTACATGATCAATATTTAGGCCAAATATTTATCCCGTACTATTACAAGATAATTAATCACTTCAACAGAAGTTGAATCCATGCAATTATTTACAAATCCACGATGCTGATAATCATAGACAATACGTTTTAAAATACAATAACACTTTTTTTTAGGCCTAATGACTTCCTATTTAAGAGCCATATTCGCAAACTTGATCAAATTGTAAAACAACTACTTGAAGTTATTATTAAAACCTAGAAATACTAATGAAACAGATTAAATATTATTCGATTAATCTTAAAATGACTTATTACGTTGTCTGTAAAGGCCTAATCGCACTGAAACAAAGTAATTCAAGACATACTTGATAAGCCTAAAGTAAAATGACCATGTCTCATCAATTAATTTCATAAAGGCTTTAAGTTTCAGTTTTGTTTTATTGCCTGCATCAAAATATTTGTTAGAAATTGCACACGGGAATACTACATGGAATCATGAATCATTAACTATTTTCTCTGTTTTATACGTTTCATTATCTATTTTTTTAAAGACGCAGATAATAGTAATGATATTATTTGTTGGGAACTTACAGCAGTAGTGCATGTTTGTAAATGCGTCAGTTATAAAACTTAGAACCAAGTTATGAAGGTTTTTCGTTATGTATTTTATTATGTTTTATTGAGTCTGTATGATAAATCAAAGCTATTGAAAGAATCTACGAATAACGTGTGAAAACGTCATGTGTTTACCATGAAACAGGTACATTAAATACAAATATGATCAGGAACTTGTGTTTTATTAAAATGTTTATTTTTACAGCACTAATCTATAAAAACATTCACCCCTTACTTCCCCCCTAGACAGAACAAGAGCACTGCTATGTTTGTGACCAACTTATCACTGACCGGTTTCTGCTTAAGGTCAATGGTCAGTCATGGCATGCCCACTGCCTCAAGTGTTGTGTATGTCAAGCCTTGCTGGATCGTCACCCTTCGTGCTTTTTCAGGGACGACAATGTCTACTGTAGAACTGACTATACTAGGTGAGTGGATTATTAGTGCCTAATGACGTTGGAAAATCTAGTCAAAGTTTAATGCGCTTTAAAGCAGAGTTCACTGTTAATAGTAAACTAATAGTTTAAGGCTTTAAGTTAAGTACTGATTGTAATTGTGCTTAGAAAACCCTAAGTAAGAGCAATTAAATTTTAATAGTATTATTTTACAGTATTACTCATTTTAATGAAGCTAATTAACATATTTTGTTCTTAATTTTTCCAGAAACAGTTAAGAACTGTTATTTTGTTCTTTTTTTTTAATAACGTTTTTGCAGAGGTAAACAAGGCTTTAAATACATCATTCTTTTTTATTTCCATTCCAAATAATAGCCTCAATAACATTTAAGTTGTTATGGTCCAAAATTCAAAGTACCTTCTACCCGCCAAAACGGATCAGATATTTTTTTCTCTACAAATTAAGCACTGAAACGAATATTTAACAGATGATAAATTCCAGGCATTATATAATTTTACAAATAGATAAATCTTACATAATAAAACAGGAGTTCACTTAGTTATAATTTACTCGTCATGTTATAAGTTAAAACGTTGTATCAATATATGAAACGAGATGAATTTTATTCTAATATGTATCCAGATTCGTTGTCAGTTATACACTGGGATGGGTTTGGGTAAGACACTGTTGATTATACATTTTGGACCAGACATTAGTTTAAGGACCCTTGTGATTAGTTTAAATATAAACTATGAAATAAATTAAATGCAATGCATAAACAGAAGCATACAATTTTGTAACCGACCTAGAAAGTTCACCTAAATTATATAAACACCTAAGTTCTATAAACGTAAGTGTGGATAAGCCTGCATCAAGCTAGGTAGTGTTACATCAATATATGATGCACAGATTGTTTTTGTTGGAAAAAAAATCACCCATCAACTACACCACATGTATTACAAAAAAAAGAGAAAACATTGTATTTTCGGAGGGGATGGGTGTGTTTGGTATTGGCTCCTCTATCTCTGAGCTACAAACATAAGACAAATGGGGGGGGGGGGTATTCAACTGGTCCCTAACAGGCTCGATGACAGCTTTTAAAAGTGACGATGTGAAACAGAATCACTCATTTCCTTGTCAATGTCCCGTATGTTGCTTGTCTAGTCTAGCTTTTAGTTACAACCCTAAGTAACAGGGATCATTTGTCTTTCTCTTACTTTGTGGGCTTTATAGCCCCAGTATGACTTCCACCGATATCACTTAAACAAGGGGATTAAGGCAGTGACTCTTTCCCTGTATTTCACAGTCACTCTTGTCTATGTAACACCAATATAGACAACCGAACGAAACAAATTTTAGCAAAATATTAACATATTTACATCTCAAGTTTAGAGTGCTAAATATATATCTGAATCTCAAGGGCAAGTGAGAGACGTCAAGGATATATGTACAGTTAACCATTAATAGCTCCATAGATAATATATCTGAATCTCAAGGGCAAGTGAGAGACGTCAAGGATATGTGTACAGTTAACCATTAATAGCTCCATGGATAATATATCTGAATCTCAAGGGCAAGTGAGAGACGTCAAGGATATGTGTACAGTTAACCATTAATAGCTCCACGGATAATATATCTGAATCTCAAGGGCAAGTGAAAGACGTCAAGGATATATGTACAGTTAACCATTAATAGCTCCATAGATAATATATCTGAATCTCAAGGGCAAGTGAGAGACGTCAAGGATAT
>NW_013667144.1:100773-102391 GCF_000517525.1 Limulus polyphemus
CTGAAAGGGCGAGCATGTTTGGTGTGACGGGGATTCGAACCCGCAACCCTTAGATTGCGAGTCGAGTGCCCTAACCACCTGGCCATGCCGGGCCTGTAGGCGGTAGAACTCTGAGAGTAAACTCCAACAGGAGATAAATTGCAAACCCTTGGTACACATAAATACAAAACTTTTGAAATGAATTCAAATGGAAACAAAATGGCCGTGTATAATTTTTTTTTTAATGAGATTTCAGATGGAATCTAAATCATGAAGAAAAAATGTACATATCACGTGTTATCTATCAGATATACTATAAAACGTCGTCTGTTGCTTCGTAAAGAGTCGGAACGTATAATGTTGTGATTGGGTATTATTAATTTGATTGTTTGTTTTTTTTATTTCGCGCAAAGCTACACGAGGGCTATCTGCGCTAGCCGTCCCTATTAATTTGAAGGTATTGATTACGTGTGGCTTTGAATCTCGTAAAGTAGGGTTAGTACAGTGCAAAATCCCCATTTTCTTGCATGTTACATTTTCTTCATTCCCTTTCAATAATTAGTGTTAAAACACTCCGCAAAGATTCTCATTGTTTAACTATAAACAAACGATAACCTTTATTTTACCATCACAGCTACAGCGTTTTGATTATGTCTTTTCTTATGCTCCCCTCCCCACTTGCTCGGCGGCAAGTCTGAAAAGTAATAACGATAAAAACCGGGTTTTAATACCCGTGGTAGGCACATTACAGATAACCCACTGTGTAGCTTTGCGCTTAACTACAACAAACAAACAAGTAAAGCTTTTCTTATCTTTATGCCTCGTAAAACATTTTTCCTTCTTGTAGCAGTGTAAAAAATGTTTCCCCTTATAGCGACGTAAAACATTTCGCTTCTTGTAGCAGCGTAAAAAATGTTTCCTCCTTATAGCAACGTAAAACATTTCGCTTCTTGTAGCAGCGTAAAAAATGTTTCCTCCTTATAGCAACGTAAAACATTTCGCTTCTTGTAGCAGCGTAAAAAATGTTTCCTCCTTATAGCAACGTAAAACATTTCGCTTCTTGTAGCAGCGTAAAAAATGTTTCCTCCTTATAGCAACGTAAAACATTTCGCTTCTTGTAGCAGCGTAAAAAATGTTTCCCCCTTATAGCAACGTAAAACATTTCGCTCCTTGTAGCAGCGTAAAAAATGTTTCCTCCTTGTAGCAACGTAAAGAATTTCGCTCCTTGTAGCAGCGTTAAAAATGTTTCCTCCTTGTAGCAGTATGAAACATTTACATAGCTGGCTAATTAATTGTTGGCATTTTTGAAACTTTGAATTATCAATTTCCATATGCATTCATTATATTTTATAAATATATTGCTCATCTTTATGTTTTAAAACTAAGACTTTCTCAGCTTTATGTGATTATTTTCTCAAGGTTCTTAAAAGAAATATATTCTTTGATTTGAATCATGCGTTAATTGTATTGACTTTTCTAGCTTTCCTGTGATCAGGCTTGCAACTAGAAAGGAATAATCATTACCTAATATTTAAAGACAGCTGTTCGTAGCTACCGTATTTTTCGGTGTATAAGACGCACCGGAATATAAGACGCACCGGTGTATAAGACGCACCCTTATTTTGTAAGACAAAGTTCT
>NW_013667144.1:102954-111134 GCF_000517525.1 Limulus polyphemus
TTTTTTGATTTACGGTATTTTCTTATTTTAATGTTTTGAGATATTTTGTGTTTAGAACAATATATACTAATTTCTAAAGTATCAAATTGAATTTTTGTTCAAAAAAATCTTTCAAATGCGACTGTAGGTTTTTTTTTCCCCCAGAACTTTGTCTTACAAAATAAGGGTGCGTCTTATACACCGGTGCGTCTTATATTCCGGTGCGTCTTATACATCGGTGCGTCTTATATTCCGAAAAATACGGTATATATATTTTTTGAACATTAAAACATCTAGCTTTAATATGCTCTTGGTACACTAACTCGTATATTATATATATATTAAATATTAGTTCCCCCAGTGGGATGCAGTATCAAGAATTTTAGTTTATATATATATAAAATGAAGCAATTTTAAACGTAATCAAATAGTTGTTTGGTGGTGTTTGAATGGACACAAATTTTTTACTGTTCTATAAGTATTTTTCAGTATCCTGCAAAGCCTGTGGTCGAACAACATCAGACGCTTGTTTTATAGTTGAAAATCTCGTTATTCTGTAAACACCTGCGTCTGTTGAGTTAGTAGTAAACTTTGCATCCGAAATGTAGTTCTTTCTTTGTTTTTCACACGTGAAACAACCCAACGTAGGTGAGGCTATATGTCATATGAAATATCCGTTATAGATCAAAAGTCATTCTAACGTGGAAATCAACCTTAGTTTTTTTTTTTTTTTTTTTTTTTTGCTCTTCGTAACCCACGATGGTAATATCTTTTGAGTAAAGATGCCAAATTTTATGTGAGAAGAACAGAAACAAAATGATTTCGGGTCTTCGTGAGAAAGAACACTAGAGATATTAGTTTCGTTAGTCTTAGAACCATAAATTGCTTTGTTGTTAAGCACGAACCTACACAATGGGTTTCTGTATTGAAACCTAGTTTTTAACGTAATAAGTCTTATTGAAACCCGGTTTTTTACGTTATAAGTCTTCAAACTTAACCGCTGAGTCACTGGGTAGCTTTATCACGATGAATTTTTTAATTTTTTTTACCTAACCTTTCGATTTAAGCTTGTAGGAATCGAGCAGACATCCCCTCCCCCTCAAGCATGTGCTCATTTCCTGCACGCCACCATTAACAACAAAGATTATAGAATGTGAACTAACCTGAAAAGTATCGAAATTGAAATTATCCCCATCATTATGGGTATACTAAATAATGAATTTAGGTGTTTATAAAACTGAAAGTATCCCCATCATTATGGGTATACCAAATAGTGAATCTAGTTGTTAATAAAACTGAAACTATCCCCATCATTATGGGTATACCAAGTAGTGAATCTAGGGGTTAATGAAATTGAAACTGTCCCCATCATTATGGGTATACCAAGTAGTGAATCTAGGTGTTTATAAAATTGAAACTATCCCTATCATTATGGGTATACCAAATAGTGAATCTAATTGTTGATAAAATTGAAACTGTCCCCATCATTATGGGTATACCAAGTAGTAAATCTAGTTGTTGATAAAATTGAAACTGTCCCCATCATTATGGGTATACCAAGTAGTGAATCTAGGTGTTTATAAAATTGAAACTATCCCCATCATCATGGGTATACCTTATAAAATTGAAACTATCCCCATCATCATGGGTATACCAAGTAGTGAAGCTAGTTGTTGATAAAATTGAAACTATCCCCATCATTATGGGTATACCAAGTAGTGAATCTAGGTGTTTATAAAATTGAAACTATCCCCATCATCATGGGTATACCTTATAAAATTGAAACTATCCCCATCATCATGGGTATACCAAATAGTGAATCTAGCTGTTAATAAAATTGAAACTATCCCCATCATCATGGGTATACCAATTAGTGAATATAGGTGTTTATAAAATTGAAACTATCCCCATCATCATGGGTATACCTTATAAAATTGAAACTATCCCCATCATCATGGGTATACCAAGTAGTGAACCAAGTTGTTAATACTCTCACATACAAATTACAAAATTTGTGACGGATCGCGTAGACCAACACATGGATATTTCTTCTGCATCCTGCTCTTGAAAGTCTCCACAAGACGTCGCTTTTTGGTACTTTCTGTGGAATAATTTATCATGTTCTCCTTTCTCTCAAACCCTCATCGTTTTTGTCTACAAAAACGAATGACCCTCGGTTTCCAGAAATGGACACGCTATCGTAGTAGTCCGCATGGTGTCTTCAGTTACGGAACACAGAATGACGAGTGCCAAGTCACCTGGTACAAGGTTTTGTCACCAGGGGGTGGCAAGGGAATGCGCGTAGCACTCAAACGGTGATGAATCCGCAGTAGAGACTCCCCTGGGAAAAATGGATGGCATCGTAACTCAGACTGTACACGGTTTGTAGAAGGTTTCCACACCTGCGCTACTCCTACAGGTCAGAGAAGGCTTACTTTCCGATGAGCACGAGCTGTGACAGCGGAGCACTGCGCACCGATCGTTTTGAAGCGTGACATTTAATCCACCTGCCGGGGGGCACGGAATGTGACAGGAGGGCGGAGATTAACATGCATTAAAGAGAATTGACGTTTTTTTTTCACAAAGCGGGTTAGCACCGAAGGTGTAAGAAAACATTATTCAATAGATTAAGTTAATTTCACATTCAGGAACCGAGAGCCAAAACCTTTGGTTATTAAAAGGTTTTCTCACGGTAAGTTGTGAAAAAGCACATTTATAGCACATTGTTATTATCAGTTGTCAGAAGATTTAACACGATCGGCTTTATTTCTGTGTACCACATGCAGGCGAATGGCAACATCGGTTGTGGGATCAGACACTGAAAATGTTGGCGGATACATTTCTAAACACTAACTTTGGCTGTGGAATTAGACGCTGACAGTGTTGGCGGATATAATTATAAACCACAACTTTGGCTGTGGAATTAGACGCTGATAGTGTTGGCGGATACATTTCTAAACCTAAACATTGGCTGTGGAATTAGACGCTGACAGTGTTGGCGGATACATTTCTAAACCCAAACATTGGCTGTGGAATTAGACGCTGACAGTGTTGGCGGATACATTTCTAAACCCAAACATTGGCTGTGGAATCAGACACTGACAGTTTTGGCGGATATAATTATAAACCCCAACTTTGGCTGTGGAATCAGACACTGACAGTGTTGACGGATACATTCCTAAACCCCAACTTTGGCTGTTGAATCAGACACTGACAGTGTTGGCGGATACATTCCTAAACCCCAACTTTGGCTGTGGAATCAGACACTGACAGTGTTGGCGGATATAAACAAGAACTGCGGCCGTACGATTGGTAAGAATATAATGTTGATTGATAGAAGCTGAAATCGCGACTGAAGGATTAGCATCGCTACACTGCCAGAGGCATTGTATTAAAACGCTCTTGACATCCACCATATTAGTATCAGTATCCCCACAGTACTGCTCAAGATAAGCTATAGTGGTAACCAGGATTCTTAAGATTAACACCATTACATTGCTGTTAGGTATGTGTTGGTAAGCTAACTATGACTGTGAGATTAACACCATTACACTGCTATTAGGTATATGTTAATAGCTAACTATGACTGTGAGATTAACACCATTACACTGCTGTTAGGTATATGTTAATAGCTAACTATGACTGTGAGATTAACACCATTACACTGCTGTTAGTTATATGTTAATAGCTAACTATGACTGTGACATTAACACCATTACACTGCTGTTAGGTATATGTTGATAAGCTAACTAAGACTGTGAGATTAACACCATTACAGTAACGTTAGGTATATGTTAATAGCTAACTATGACTGTGAGATTAACACCATTACACTGCTGTTAGGTATGTATTGATAAGCTAACTACGACTGTGAGATTAACACCATTACACTGTTGCTAGGTATATGTTAATAGCTAACTATGACTGTGAAATTAATACCATTACGCTGCTGTTAGGTATGTGTTAATAAGCTAACTACGACTGTGAGATTAGCACCATTACGCTGTTGCTAGGTGTATGTTAATAGCTAACTTTGACTGTGAGATTAACACCATTACACTGCTGTTAGGTATATCTTTATAAGCTAACTACGACTGTAAGTTTTGTTTGTTTTTAATTTTGCGCAGTAAAAGAGTAGATGGAAGGCAGATAGTCATCACCACCCACCGCCTACTCTTGGGCTACTCTTTTACCAACGAATAGTAGGATTGGCCGTGATTTCATAATGCCCCCACGGCTAAAAGGGCGAGCATGTTCGGCGGGACGGGATTTGGAACCCGCGACCCTAAGATTGCGAGTCGAGCGCCCTAACAACCTGGCCATGCCGGGCCCACGACTGTGAGATTAAACCATTATACTGCTATTAGGTATATCTTGATAAGCTAACTACGACTGTGAGATTAACACCATGACAATGTTGCTGTATATGTGTTAATATGAGGTTAACAAATAAGCAAAGTTGGAGTATGTGTGTTAACACGCTAATTACGTCTGTAAGATTAACACAATAAAATGTTAATGTATGTGTGTTAACACGCTAACCTCAAATATACGATTAACACATAAGCATTGTTGGTGTTAACACGCTAATTACGTCTAACACAATAAAATGTTAATGTATGTGTGTTAACACGCTAACCTCAAATATACGATTAACACATAAGCATTGTTGGTGTGTATGTGTTAACACGCTAACTACGTCTGTAAGATTAACACATAAGCATTGTTGGTGTGTATGTGTTAACACGCTAACTACGTCTGTAAGATTAACACAATAAAATGTTAATGTATGTTAACACGCTAGCCTCGAATGTAAGATTAACACCAGGAAAGTGCCAATATGCATGTGGACAGTATCTCATTGTGTAGCTTTGCGCTAAAACAAACAAACGCTTGTAAAAAAAATGAGTTAAACATATCATTAAAATAGTGTTTTATGTATAAACAAATAAATAGAAACCAATAAATTTGCCAATATCATATAAAAAAAAACCTTACTTCTATTCCCTATTTTATCTATGAATAGCTCTGTTTGTTGTAAAAGCTTTAATTTCGCTTATACGGTGTCTGGCGAAGTCGACTTTGCTCTGTTTTTCTGAACAAATGTGTTGTAAATTAAAGAGTAATTGTCGCGTGAGTAAATAGTCCTGGAAGAAAAAAAAATCAATGATGCAGAACAAAACTAGATAAACAACAAACTTTCCATGCTTCTTTACTCTCATCACACCGGGACGTGTCCCTGTGTCCCCGGGGGACTCCACAGATGTATAGAGTTTCAATTCCCGTGATACGTCCACAAAAATGTCCTAATTTACTCTAATTAGAGCAACGAAGAATAAAACACAGGGGACCTTATTGTTTCAACAATCGGACGTCAGTGATTGAAAGTAACGAACTTCCAAATGCTACTTGTCACATCTACAAATGACCAGAAAAGAAAATTTGTTCGTCGGACTTAAGAGTCTCTGGAGTTTTTATTTCGGTTTACATAGTTAGCGTAAAATAACGACATCCGTCGTGGCTTTATAAATATAATACTTATTCTACCTTCATTCATTAATAAATGTTTTAGTATAATTTATTTTGTTTGTTTGTTTGTTTTGATGTAGAGTATCTACCGCGGGAACCATACTTAATTTGCGCTTATTTTTCTACAAACGTTTTGTCTTGGGTCATAAATAGGTTTTAAATGTTAGAAGAAGAAGAAAAAAAAACGTTCCTACTTATTACAAGAACAAAATGATCAATGAAGTCATATTTTTATCACCCATATTGTTTTAAAAAGAGACTATTCTTATTATTCATAGATTATTAAAATTTGTTTGTTTGTAACTAAGCATAAAGCTACACAATGGGCTATCTGTTCTCTGCCCACCACGTCTATCGAAACCCGGTTTTTAGCGTTGTAAGATTGTTAAAAGAAACGTTTTGTTTGCAGTACTTTTTTAGAATTCGAATTTACATTTCCTTTTCTCTGTTTTTGTTTTGTAGTTTCTGTCCAGAAACAACCACTTCACAAACGCTATTCCAATAAAAGATAGCACTAAGGTCTCGTTTTTTTGGTCAAACCAGTTTGGTAGATGTTGCCCAAAGGTAATAAAAATGTTGACTTCCATTTAGGGACTAGTCATTTATCTGTAAAAATAAAAAGCAGCAGAAAAAAAACAAAAAACAGGAGCCACCATTTATGTTTAGATTATTAATCCTTGTCATAAATAAAATATTTCAAGCATGTGAATTTTATTCATTATAAAACCTTTGACGATCAAAATCATTTGGAGCCGAAGTGAGCGTAATAATAAAACGTTTCTTCAACTTTATTTACTCCTTATGATTCGAGTCCAAATACAATTATGAATATCACAAAATATCACAGTTTTTCTTTTCTAATTTTCCGTCAGAACGTGTTCTTCTCGTGCCTATTCGTTTTTCGTCTTTGTTATTATATATACATATACAACTATTTGTTTGTCGTGTGTTACGTAGCACAAATTATGCCCGAGTTCAGTAACGGCAAGAAAAATGGGTTTGAAAAATCTTGTAATAACTGGGCATGCTTTACGCGAAATGAATGGCGCTTCAAAAAGGCGGTTGCGGCTTTCTCCGCATAGCTTAGTAGCATTGCGAAAAAAACAACAAACAATCATATCGCTGAATATGTTCAATTTTCGAATGTTTCCAATTTTAAGTTAACCAAGAGCACAAGTTTTTGTAAGACCGTAAGAAAAAAAGCCACGAAACGGAAATATTTGCGAGTATATCAGTATCTAACGTCAAGGCCATTCGTCTTTGGTTTATAAATAAACATCAGTGAACAGCATTTGCAGAGAAACGCTCAAATTCTCAGTTCGTCGTCATCAGATGTATATACGTCATGATAACGTACAATGCTTTTATTCTTTCACCGATTCACCATATACAAAGTCTCTGATAAGTTTTATTTCTTTCAATGCTCCCTTTTGGCTCAGCGATAAGTTTTAGGGTATATAATGCTAAAAATCCGGTTTCGATACCCGCGATGGGCAGAGTACACTTAGTCCGTTGTATCGCTTTGTACTTCACAAACAAAAATATCTTTTCATGTCGCCGAGCTTGAAAGAAATTCTTCCACTCGGTGAAAGGTTAAAGGTTAGAATAGGGAACTGTAAAACTTCTTAGTAAACTCAGTTTTCTTTTTAACTTACAGCTGATTCAATGATATTATTGGTAAAAGTTTATTATTCAGATCTGTAAAAATGTTTGATAAACTAGGTTTTTTTTTTCTATTTTAACTTAAAGCTGATTGAATGATGCTATCGGTAAAAGGTTATCACTCACATCTGTAAAAATACTTGATAAACATAGTTTTTTGTGCTATTTGGATTTACAATTTACTGAATGATGTTATCGGTAAAAGTGGGATCCGATGGTTTCGAGTAAGAGACGTGGTGCTACCAAAATTTTTTTTCTTACTTTTAGTTGTGGTTGGGTTATAAAACCGACAGTCAATTCCGCTAGTTGATTAATATTATTCACTTCAAACGGTGGATACTTCCTACTGGTGGCCTTACCCCTGGTTCTAAGTTGACGATTAGGGTCGACTAGCCTGAACCTTATGTGTCTCTTCCCTGACCGTTCAGTCTATTGTCTGCATAAGGTGTTGTTAGAGTAGACAAACAAACTCTTTCATTTTTAGCTTCCAGATGATTTAATACTAATGATATTTTCAAGATTACAGAATTGCTGTAAATTGTTATCTGCTCTGTTTTCAGTTATTACACATTAATCAGAAGAAAATTAAGTTCAGAATTTCGAAAGAAAAGAGCATGCGCATTGTCGCTTATTGAACTTCTTAAGTTTTGACCAAAGACTTAATAACATCAAGTTTTTTTTATCATTGATTAATGTTTCCTTGTGATGTATTACAGCCTAACTGTAGAATGTTGACCAAGTTTTGAATTCTACTACAATAAATAGTATAATCGTTAATGGAATTTCAGCAATGATGTTTGTCATATATTTTCATTTTAGTTATGTTTTAGTTATTTTGAAATGAACTAACACAATTAAAGCTCAAGAACAGTTCAGGCTTACAGAGTTTGTTTTGAATTTCGCGCAAAGCTACACGAGGGCTATCTGCGCTAGCTTTCTCTAATTTAGTAATGTAAACTAGAGAGAAGGCAGCTAGTCATCACCACCCACCGCCAACTCTTGGGCTACTC
>NW_013667144.1:112134-117577 GCF_000517525.1 Limulus polyphemus
AGTGGCACAGCGGTATGTCTGCGGACTTACAACTCTAGAATCCGGGTTTTGATACCCGTGGTAGGCAGAGAACGGATAGCCCATTGTGTAGCTTTGTGCTTAATTATAAACAAACAAATAAATCTTACATCGCTTGAATCCGAAGTCGGATCCCCCGCGGCGGACAAAGCGCGGATAATCTATTGTGTAGTTTTGTACGCTAAAAAAACAAAGAAATTTACTTTACTCATAGCTGTAGAAGTCTATAGAATCAGTTTCATAAGGTGTAAAAAAACGTTTTACCTTAAGATGAAATCACGGAATTGAGTTGGTGAAAATACAATCTACGTGTAAAACTATTAGATTAAAGTATAGATGAAAAAAGAATAAACCATTTCCGATTTAGAGAAAAGTACACGTTATGTAAAACATGTTTAGTGGTTTGTTTTCTTTTATTTTAGTTTTAGCTCGGTATGGCCAGGTGGTTAGGGCGCTCGACTCGCAATCTGAGGGTCGCGGGTTCGAATCTCCGTCCCACCAAACATGCTCGACCTTTAAGCTGTGGGGACGTTATAATGTGACGGTCAATCCCACTATTCGTTGGTAAAAGAGTAGCCCAAGAGTTGGCGGTGATGACTAACTGCCTTCCCTCTAGTCTTACACTGCTAAATTAGGGACGGCTAGTTCAGATAGCCCTCGTGCAGCTTTGCGCGAAATCCATAACAAACAAAATTTTAGTTTTATGCGAATCTCTGTCGTGCTATGAATTAAACAGGCTGAAGATGTGATATATATTATTTACTTCCTTCCAAGCTGACATTTAAAACAGTAAACGCACTAACACGTACTTTGATTGATTGAAACTATTTCTGTGCTTCGTTCAGGGTATTTGGAGCCAAGTGTTCCAAGTGTAGCAGAACAATACAGTCAACAGATTGGGTACGGCGGGCCCGTGACCAGGTTTACCATTTGGCTTGCTTCGCCTGCGACTCTTGCAAGAGACAGTTATCTACGGGAGAGGAGTTTGCCTTGTATGACAACAGGGTTCTCTGTAAAACACATTACTTAGAATTCCTTGAAGGAAACAACGGCTCAAATGACGGTGAGTGGAGTTCAGTGATCTTTTTTACTGTTACTAGAAAGTTGAAATATTTCACAAAAAGTGGAGTTCAGTGATCTTTTTTGTCGTTAATAAAAATTTTAAACATTCACAAAAAGTGGAGTTTAGTGATCTTTTTTTTGGTGTTACTAAAACTTGAAGTATTTCACAAAAAGTGGAGTTCGGTGATTTTTTTTATTGTTACTAGAAATATTAAATATTCCCCAAAAAGTGTAGTTCAGTGGCCTTTTTGGTGTTAATAGAAATTTGAAACATTCATAAAAAGCGGAGTTCAGTGATATTTTTGTTGTTACTAAACTAAAAAGATGAAATATTCACAAAAAGTGGAATTCAGTAATTTTTTTTTGGTGTTACTGAAAGTTTTTTTAAAATATTCATAAAAAAGTGGAGTTCAGTCATCCTGTTAAAAAAATCCAAATAATAATTAATTTGCAAATTACACTTCATAGATTCTTATAAAACTTCTTAGCTCTCCCACTGCCTCCCCACCCGCTGGCTCAGCGGTAACCTTATAAGCTTATAACCCTAAAGTCCATGGTTCGATTCCCTGAGGTGGACATAGCGTAGATAGACTATTGTGTTGGTTTTCACATTAACAACAACTAACCACTCAACAGGCTACCATTGAGTTAACACTGGGTCATTTGCAACGTTGTTTTGAGATAATTGAGTTTTTATAATTTATTTTAAGGTTTTTTGGATCTAATACGTCCCTAAGTGGGAAAACGATAAGCTT
The DNA here is from genome assembly GCF_000517525.1 of Limulus polyphemus. Taxonomy (NCBI): domain Eukaryota; kingdom Metazoa; phylum Arthropoda; class Merostomata; order Xiphosura; family Limulidae; genus Limulus; species Limulus polyphemus. Next base: position 113,970 of record NW_013667144.1, read on the forward strand.
ACGGACTAACAACGCTAAAATGTAAGGTTCGATTCCCTGCGGTGGACACAGCAGATAGCCCAATATGGCTTTGCCCTAAAACAAGCAAGCAAGGTTTAATAGATGTGCCTAGCAAAACTATGAAAAAAGTTACTGAAAATGTGGTTTCGACATTGCAATTCAAGTGACGAATATTCGTACAGATGTGTTCATGAAAGCTGTAATAGAAATTTGAACATAACTAATTCTGTATATAACACATCATATACACCAAGTTATTATTAACGATAATCGTGTCGAATGTGTCCCGAGTTTATTCGTTATGTTTTGTTAGTCTCTCATATCTCATATCATGTCAATTTCTTTTAATAATACACAAAAAACAGACTATTTTTTAAAGAAAAATTGCAAAGGGACCCTGAAAGAACCTTTTTCCTACCATAAGAGAGATTTTGTTCGTGATTAAGATTTTTGTTAGCACAACAGTGTTGTTAACATTGCAGTTGTCCCTTTGAGTCATTGTAAACGTTCTAGTTGTAATTTCTTCATCAGTATTCGAAAATTTCTCGCGGTGCAACAAAATTGAAATGTTGTTGATGTTTATTTATCGCTTCATTTGGAAATACTTGTTTTGCTATGTTTAATAAATTCTGTTTAATTAATAACTGATCTAGAGTGGTAAGTTTAATGTTCAAACTTCGTTATCACTGTCTTGTTAATCCTGATATGATGATACACTGTTCAAAACCATTAAAGAATGAGAAAAGTTTTCTATATCTTAGCTATGACAAGGCAAACCCAATGTTATTAAATAATATCAAAGACACCCCCCCCCCAATTCATTGTTATTTCAAATTGTCGGTCATGTGAACTGACATGCAAATTTCAGATGTATACGAAAGTGAAGGTAACACAATGTATTCTAATTTAGGAGAACAACAGTAGGATGTTTAAAGAAGTCAAGATTGAAAGAACAACATGCTAAGACTTCAACGAAAACATCTAGACATTTCCATGACGTTGAGGGCAATAGGTCATCTAGGAGCTGGTTAAACCCGTGTCATTGCAGTGTGATTATAAGCCTCACAGAATATCAAAATGTGAACCCGCTTTCAGGCCACCAACATAGTTGGTTGGCCGGAGATCTGGACAGGGTATACCACTGTTGGCCATCCTACAAGGTAACTACTATTCGACAATATGGACTCAACATGACCGGTGGGCGTCATCTTCTTGATTGGATGAACAATTCAGAGTAGAAACTGGACGACAAGTTAGCGCGAAAACGGCAAGAAAAAAGTATTCATGAGGGTGTCTTTATGTTAAATGACCAATCGTGTTCGATTCTCTGTCCTGTTGCCACAAAATATCCAGTTTCAGTTGTGTCGAGAACATATGAATTGGTCCAAACGACCAATGTCTTCTTCACACTCCAACATTTGAAGTATAGTCGGTACTAGATCCAATCCGAATTACGAGGTGATAAGACCCAAGATGACGATGGGCACATTTTGGTCTGGGCAGGAATAAATGCCGGTAGCCACACGGCACGGTAAAAGCCATACAATATAGTAATACCGATATTAATATTGATATAATGCTTGTCAAAGTTCTAACGGCTGATAGGGCGCGACCCGGCGTTCTCAACTAGTTAGCAGCTTCCTGTAAAGAAAGAGTATCAAGCGAGCAGAACATCCAAATGAACATTTATGATATATTGGGGGAAGAGCCTGAACAGCATGTGATTTAACAAGCAGTATTGATGAACTGGAAGCAATTCTGATAGAGTAGTGACTAACATTTTTCATTGATTCACTCGTGTCTGAATTGATCATTACCCCATATAAACGTTTATAGGGCTACAAAGTAACTAAAATTACAAAAAAGAACTTGTAGCCATAGTCTCCAAGAGAGGACACTTACATATCAGTTTACGTGATCCAAGAGAGGACACTTACATGTCAGTTTACGTGATCCAAGTGAGGACACTTACATGTCAGTTTACGTGATCCAAGAGAGGGCACTTACATCTCAGTTTACGTGATAGGACACTTACATCTCAGTTTACGTGATCCAAGAGAGGACAGTTACATGTCACTTTACGTGATACAAGAGAGGGCACTTACACGTCAGTTTACGTGATCCAAGAGAGGACACTTACATGTCAGTTTACGTGATTGTTCACTTGACATTTGTTTTGCATAAACAAGAGAACTAATTGTCCCATTGACATTAACAGTAGCTGTTTCTTGTCATAGCTGGTATATAGAAAGCTGTGAAGCCCTTGAGTATTGTCTGTTTGAGTTATTTTGCTGTATCACTAACACTTGATTAGGGACATAAATAATTACAACTCTTATATATTTTCATTCCAGACTGAAAACTTGTAAACTACAACTACGTAAAAGTTCTTAGTAAATAATAAAAATAACTCAAAGTTCCTAGGTAAACTACAACTACGTAAAAGTTCTTAATAAATAATAAAAATAACTCAAAGTTCCTAGACCACAACTATGCACCAGTTCTTACGGTTTTAAATAAATATCAACAATCTCTTAAATAGTACTACACACAGGTTTTAACAAAATAATAAAAATAATTCAAAGTCCTAAAATGCTACTTTTGAACAGTCTTAGCGAAACAAACGAATCCACCAAAACAACTATAATAACAGTTTAGAAGTTGGCGCTAATTTCGGTGTTTCTTTCAAACTAATACAAGGAGTTAATTTCATTGTTTATTTAAAACTAGTGTTTTTTTTTGTTGTTTGTTTTTAAAGATATAGACGCAGTTTTGTCTCCTGGACTCTTTTTGTTGTTGTTGTTGTTGTTCACTTCGTTGAGACCAGTATTCAATGGCACCTTAAGTCTTTAGAGTCACTGTGAATGTTTTACATTTCTACACTCTATATGCTCGTGTCCATTATCACACAAGAATTACCATTATTCTAAACATATATGATATATTGTGTGAATGTTTTACGTTTCTGCACTCTATATGCTCGTGTCCATTATCACACAAGAATTACCATTACTCTAAACATATATGATATATTGTGTGAATGTTTTACATTTCTACACTCTATATGCTCGTGTCCATTATCACACAAGAATTACCGTTACTTTAAACATATATGATATATTGTGTGACTGTTTTACATTTCTGCACTCTATATGCTCGTGTCCATTATTACACAAGAATTACCATTACTCTAAACACATATGATATATTGTGTGAATGTTTTACATTTCTACACTCTATATGCTCGTGTCCATTATCACACAAGAATTACCATTACTCTAAACATATATGATATATTGCCATACTCATACATACTGTTGGTGTGAACGTGCTTTATAGTCACTAAGAAACAAAGTGTCCTTAGCCACTAACCAGTTCTTCACATTATAAGGCCACACAATAGCAGATATAATAAATAAACTTAGTATTCCGAAAACTGTTTAATATGTTTGATACTTTTCACTATGATTTAGGTCCAGCTTATCTATCTTTGGTTAACTTGTGTTCAGGGTTACTCACGAGGAGCCCCCCCCCCCCAGTGGTACAGCGGTATGTCTGCGGACTTACAACGCTAGAAACCGGGTTTCGATACCCGTGGTGGGCAGAGA
>NW_013667144.1:117877-120096 GCF_000517525.1 Limulus polyphemus
GAACAGATAGCCCATTGTGTAGCTTTGTACATAAATTCAAACAAACAAATTGACAAGGAGTGGAATTCTCCGAAACTAGTAAAACCCAATAACACACGTTGATCAAATTGTGGATTGAACTGGACCTCCCTTGAATTTAGACTTCGAGATTAAACAATTTTCGGAATACTAACTTTATTATATTATCATATTGCCACTATTTACGTGGTAGCCACTATTTACGTAGTATATTTCTATCCACGTATACACAACAACTCTCGCTGTCCAAATATATAAATATTACAGTCTGAAGCGTTTATCTGGTATCTACGTACCCCCCCTTTTACGCTTTCGTTTTTCTTAATACCAGTCATCCCGATAAACATTTATTGGTAGACATATCTTTATTCGTTTTCACTTATAAACACTTGTAAACATAACATGCTGTGTATCAGTTAACTTTCTCGAGAGCTATTTACAACGTTTGTTTTCAATTGTTCTATTTTGTAAGTTACATTAATCAGTTTCAATATCACCAGCTTTGTCGTCTTCCAGCACTGCCAAGATCGGAACCAATCTTCATTCTTTAACACTTGGCAATAGAGGGCGTTGACTGCCCACCATCCCCATAAGTTTGTTTGTTTGTAGTCAAGCACAAAGCTACACAAAGGGCTATCTGTGCTCTGCCCACCACGGGTATCGAAACACGATTTCTAGCGTTTATAAGTCCGCAGACATACCGTCATGCCCCTTGGGGGCGCCACCCTAATAAGCTTATTTTTTTTAATTCACGTTAATACTGTCATTAAACATCAAGAAAGAAACCGTTAAATTTTTTTCAAGCAGTTATTCCTTTAATGAAGAAACAAAATCACACGAGAATATGCCACGTTTATTTATTTCTATTTTGTAAGTTTAACAAAATAAGATAAATAAAAGTGTAAGTTATTTTCTCTATTTTTGCTTATCCGCGCTGTAAGCATCAAATAACTTAAGCCGCAGTTCGCGTCCCGCTACCACAAAAAAAAAAAAGAAGACAAAAAAAAAAACAAACACCAACATCATCGCGCTTCGCATTTTTGGGCCGTGAATAAATCCAACTATTCGGTGTGATAGGAGTAGCTCAAGAGTTTGTGGTGGGTGTTGACCACCCATCTGCCTTCTCTATAGTGTATTACTTCAAAATAAGGGACGGTTATTGCAGATAGCCCACTAATAGCTTTACGTGAAATCCAACAAACAACCAAAATATATTATTTCTTATGAAAAGTCGAAATATGTTTTTTTTTTTTTCGCGCAAAGATACACGAGGGCTATCTGCGCTAGCCGTCCCTAATTTAGCAATGTAAGGACTAGAGGGACGGCAACTAGTCATCACCACCCACCGCCAACTCTTGGGCTACTCTTTTACCAACGAATAGTGGGATTGACCGTCACATTATAACGCCCCCACGGCTGAAAGGGCGAGCATGTTTGGTGTGACGGGGATTCGAACCCGCGACCCTCAGATTGCGAGTCGAGAGCCCTAACTACCTGGCCATGCCGGGCCTAGAAATATGTTTGAAGTGCTTTAGAACAAACAATAAGACGATTCAGAACTGTCGGTTTAAACGTGAAAGGTTGTTCGCACGTGTTATTAGTTTAACGTATTCATCCATAACATTTACACGATTACATTATATCAAGAATCATCATTTCAACTTCCAACCACCATATAAATAGTATTGTTCATTTTAAAGTGTTAATTGAAATCTGCATTGGAAAATTTCGTTCCAGATTAGAACACCCGTGTCTTTTTTGTGTTTTTGAGCCAGACAGGATTATCGACAATGATTCTGTTTTTATATCGCAGGTTAGGATTAATGGAAAGGAAACCTCGCGCGTGTTGATCACGAGGTTCTGCTAATTTGCTGCTAGTTATAGCGAGGAGAAGGGAGCAGAATAAAATGAATAATGCAATAGAGAAAATATACTAGTTGAGGGAGCAAACTGAGTTTTTTCTAAACAGAGTAGATTCTAATTTTACAACCAACAAGTTTCGAACACTTTCCAATATATTTTTATGGTCTGAAAGACCTACCTTTAATTTTGTAAAGTGCGAGTAATTAATGTACAACATTCTTTATCTATTTTAGAGCACTACGTTACTAAAGTGCGAGTAATTACTGTACAACATTCTTTATCTATTTTAGAGCACTACGTTACTAAAGTGCGAGTAATTACTGTACAACATTCTTTAT
>NW_013667144.1:120591-129589 GCF_000517525.1 Limulus polyphemus
ACTACATTACTAAAGTGCGAGTAATTAATGCACAACATTCTTTATCGGTTTTAGAACACTACATTACTAAAGTGCGAGTAATTAATGTACAACATTCTTTATCTATTTTAGAACACTACATTACTAAAGTGCGAATAATTAATGTACAACATTCTTTATCTATTTTAGAACACTACATTACTAAAGTGCGAGTAATTAATGTACAACATTCTTTATCTATTTTAGAACACTACATTACTGAAGTGCGAGTAATTAATGTACAACATTCTTTATCGGTTTTAGAACACTACATTACTAAAGTGCGAATAATTAATGTACAACATTCTTTATCTATTTTAGAACACTACAATACTAAGTGCGAGTAATTACTGTACAACATTCTTTATCGATTTTAAAATACTACTTTATTTGAAACAGTTTATTCAAACTTTTTCATGTAGATTGACAATGATACACACAAGATAGTCTGAAGTGGCAGGGGCTAGCTCTACAAGATGCTAACCCTAAAACGACAGATGGGAACAAGCCCCATAGTCTTTTTTAAACACGTTTTTTTTAAACTATTTATGTACCAACTTTCTTGTAAGTCTATAAGTGTAATTAACTCCATTAATTATTACTGGAGTTTCCTAAGTAAGTCAGTTCTTTGCACTTGGGATTGTTTGTCTGTTGTTAAGCGCAAAGCTACATAATGGGCTATCCGTCCTGTGCCCACCACGGGTATCGAAACCCGCGTTTTAGAGTTTTAAGCTTTCAAACTTACGATTGAATCGATGTGTGTGTGGGGGGGGGGGGTGATCACAGACATAAAACTGCTCAGTATGATAAACTGAGTGGGCCTCACCGGTACTGAATGAATATAGAAACAAGCCCGTAATTTGGTGGTTAATGTGACATTTCTATCTCTTATATATAAATATTTACCTGCTTTTAAGAAGCATATACGAAGGACAGTCCAACAATATGGAATTTTTTTTAAAAAAGTAGTAAAACCAACGTATAAGTTATTAAATATTATTTCAAGATACTACCTGTAGGAAATCTGCCCTCTCTCGGGCGTTTTCGGAACTACAATGTTTTATGCTTTCCACAACGGTAAATAAACTTCAAACATCTCTTTAAAAAAAAAAAATGGGTATAATCTCAAAAAATTATCCAAAAATGGGTTTTCTTCACATTCAAACCTTCACGGAAAATTTTCATCTCTATTTTAAGGACATCAACAGGTTTACTCGATGACGACTCTGAGATAACGTTGAAATCCTCTCAATAAAGGTCTGAATGAGGAGAAAACTTGTACTACATGTTATTCTTAAAAAAAAAACGACACGAGGGCGTGAAACAAACACTAGTGGTCGAGCAATACTGTATAACATCAACACTAAACGAGCCGTTAAAAACGATCATTTGGTTTGGTTGTGTTTGTTAAGCGCAAAGCTACAAAATGGGCTATCTGTGTTCTGCCCACAAAGAATATCGAAACCCGAATTGTAGCGTCGTAAGCCTGCAGACTTATTGCTGAGGCTAAAATAAGAGTCGTGTAAATAGCGTGAAATGAATATATATATTAACTAAATAAGTACGAAAAATTCCAATTGATGTACATGTAATAAATAGTATGATAATATGCAAGTATGCAGGAAAATATTAGATAAAAACAGGATTTTTTTAAATTTTAATCCCTGGGTTCCAAGTTTAAAAATTATCCTATTTTTTTTTCCTCCTTTTTTTTTTTTCTTCTGGAAACATCATCTCGAAGATAATTTTTCAGAAAGAGGCCGTGTGTGTTATCGACTGATTGATTGTTAGCATTGAAGTTTACGCATTTCTAGTTTTTAACTCTCAAAATCAGGGTGACCAGATTTAGTACTTGAAAAACCGGGACAAATTTGTTTTAGTGTGAGTATCCCTCCCCAGCCAAGTCAAAACATTTTTAAATATGCGACTTTCTGGTGGTTTCAGAAACAAAAAACAACAACAAACTGCCTAGAAGTGTTTGAACTCAGTGATGAAATATTTCTTGGCAGTTTTTGTTTTGTTTTGGATTAGTTTAGGGTATGAATGACCACTGGTTAATTTGTAAATCGTTTCAAGCTGCTTCAGTATATCTTTACTCATTTGTAAATGAAAAACGTAATAAATTTTTGAATCTCTTAAAATTTTCAATTGGTTTAGCTCCCCCCCCCCCCCAAAAAAAATTGTTTTTTAATTATTCACAATGTTGCATTATTGAACACAATTCATCTTTAAGTTGGTTACCAATTGGTGAATCGCTTCCAATGTATTCACTTCCGCCTGGTTTCTCTCGTCAGTCCATTGCTCGTTCATCACAGAGAATATTGTTTCCACGTTACCATGCTAAACAGATCCTGATATAACTTCCTAGGACTTGAAGAAATATACCCGCTTTTCATGACAAAACCTATCTTTCCAATCTATCTTTCCAATCTACCTTTCCAACCTATCTGTCCAATCTATCTTTCCAATCTACCTTTCCAACCTATCTTTTCAATTTATCTTTCCAACTTATCTTTCTAGCCTATCTTTCCAATCTATCTTTCCAACCTATCTGTCCAATCTATCTTTCCAATCTACCTTTCCAACCTATCTTTTCAATTTATCTTTCCAACTTATCTTTCTAGCCTATCTTTCCAATCTATCTTTCCAACTTATCTTTCCAATCTATCTTTCCAATCTATCTGTCCAATTTATCTTTCCAATCTATCTCTCCAACTTATCTGTCCAATCTATCTTTCCAATCTATCTTTCCAACCTATCTTTTCAATTTATCTTTCCAATCTTTCTTTCCAACCTATCTTTCCAATCTATCTTTCCAACCTATCTGTCCAATCTATCTGTCCAACCTATCTTTCCAATCTATCTTTCCATTCTATCTTTTCAACCAATCTTTCCATTCTATCTTTTCAACCAATCTTCCCAACCTATCTGTCCAACCTATCTTTCCAATCTATCTTTCCAACCTATCTGTCCAATTTATCATTCCAACCTATCTTTCCAATCTTCCTTATCCTCTTCCTGTACACTTATTTGGTTCAATAGTTTGATCATCCACTACATTTTCCTCAACTTGTTCCCACAAAAGTGGTTTGTTGAGAAGCATCCAGGAAAACCGCGATGTATTTGAAAGTGTATGTATCCATTTGTGGAGATATTCGTAACAGGTACCGTGGAAATCTTCTACTTCTGGTTTTAGTCACATTGTCTATGCTTCTGGCGGCTTCTAGCAACGGCACGCCTAGAATGTTCCCGTTCGTTCACGAGTACTCCGCGTGCACTCGATAACCTTATAGATACAGCTAGGTACGTGAGCGGTGCTTATTTTAGACAAAATTTTCCCTAAAAAAACTGGGATAAATCAGCGTTCCGAAGTTGTTGTTTTTTTTTTTCGGGACTCAGAGGCAACAGGTTCAAAACCGGCACGTCTGGTCACCCAACACCCCCAAAAAATAGAGCAATACATCAAGTTTTGCTTTGGCTGATTGAGTTATATTTTCTTTGTTTTTTTTTATTTTCGCGCAATACTACACGAGGGCTATCTGCACTAGCCGTCCATAATTTAGCAGTGTAAGACTAGAGGGAAGGCAGCTAGTCATCACCACCCACCGCCAACTCTTGGGCTACTCTTTTACCAACGAATAGTGGGATTGACCGTCACATTATAACGCCCCCACGGGTGAAAGGGCGAGCATGTTTGGTGTGACGGGGATTCGAACCCGCGACCCGCAGATTGCGAGTCGAGCGCCCTAACCACCTGGCCATGCCGGGCCGGCTTTATACGCAATTTGAAAAACTAACTTTAAGCTCAAGCCATTTTTAAACGACAAAAAACAACAATAGATAACGTGTTCTTCGTTTTATTTGTAATATTTTATCTCTGTAATTTTCTTCGGGGTCACAATAATAACTCAAAGGGCAGAGAACAATTTTATCATTGACAAAAAACTTAGAATTACAACAGGTATTGTTGAATCTTTTAATACATAAAGATACAAATTATTATGGTATATCATGCCTTTTGAGCCCCCCCCCCCTCCCCCAGTACCACAGCGCTACGTCTGCGGATTTGCAACGCTAGAATCCGGGTTTCGATACCCGTGGTGGACAGAGCACAGATAGCCCATTGTGTAGCTTTGTGCTTAACTTAAAACAGACAAAATCACGCCGTGTGTCTACGAATTGCGATCTGTAATGTGTTTGTTTGTTTGGTTTTGAATTACAATTTGATTATTAATAATTTTAAACAAATCTTGGTTAAAAATTATCAGTCTTATTCTGATGTAATGTCACACAAACACTGTACTTAGATATGAAATCAAAATCGAGGATGTAGGCTTAACAAATTTGTAAATTTCATTAAACGACACCATTCTTATTACAGTCGACTTCACAATTTTTATGTTTCTTACGCGTCTTTAAATAGTCCAACTTTTCAGTCGGTAAACTTAATTAAATTGTTTGAGTAAAAATTAAAATTCCTAAACCATTTTATGAATGAATAACTTCAGCACTCGACCTTTCACAGTTATCAAAATAAACAGATTAATCCAATGAAGTTTAACGTTTAAAAACAATGCGATATATTTTATAAATTGTACCATTACAGCTAACGTGTTTCTGATACCTTTGACGAGGAAATTTTTGAAATAGCATAAAATATCAAAATTAATTACGTAAATTTGTTAGCCATGATAATTTTTCTCTTTATTATCTACACTAAAATCTAGAAAAATTCCAGAAAGTTTGATTGAAGTTAAGCACAAAGCTACGCAGTGGGCTATCTGTGCTCTACCACCACGGGTATCGAAACCAGGTTTTTAGTGTTTTAAGGCCGCAGACCGCTGTGCCACTGGGGGGGGGGGTAATTCCGGAAATAATGATACTTTGGTTTTCCATTGGAGTACGTTCCTACTTTCCCTGAGAAATAAAATAAAAATATCTGTAGAATGATATTATTTTGAATTTCACGCGTACGTTTTGAACGAGTTGCATCTTTCGATATAGCACGTGTAATTTAAACTCTTGACATACGCAACTACTACACACCAACATAAAATAAATCTTACTGATAATATTTTGTTCGAGAAAAACTTGAAATCGTAAATTTCTGAAACATTAATAATAGTAATGAGGATTATCTAACGCTGAAGAAAAAACATCAAGAATTATCTTAATGGATCTTATTCGTTGAAGGCAACCAATCAGAAGAAAACTCTTACTGGATTTTACTCGCTCAGTAACCAGTTAGGAAACGTATATTAATGGATATTCCTCGTTTAATTCAACCAGTTAGGAGTAGTCTCTTACTTGATCTTATTCGCTGAAGACAACCAAGTAAAAGAAAACTCTTACTGGATCCTACTCGCTCAGAAACCAGTTAGGAAACGTATATTACTGGATATTATTTGTTTAAGTCAACCAGTTAGAAGCAGTTTCTTACATGATGTTATTCGCTGATGACAACCAATTAGGAGAAGTTTCTTACTAATTTTGAAAGTGAACTGAAACTGTTCTCGCTCCTTGACATAATCATCCCGAAATGAATGAACATTTGGACATCTTCATATCAAGTAATGTTATCTTTAGTTGACACGATAACACCAGATGCCGTTATCGACATCTGATATGGTGGTGATTTACATTAAAAAACATCAATGCAACATCAGGTCCGAGAAAAGAAGAAAGTCTTTATATCTGCGGTATTGATTATTGTTAATTCGTTTTATCTGGGTTATCCATAGTCAATGTGTTCGTCACTTATCGAGACCGTCTCATACATTGGGCCGAGGTCATAGTTCAAACCTTCCTAGATAAAATATGACAGCGCTGACGAAACGTTATACTGTGAGTAGGCAAACAAGATTGACGAAACTAGTAAAAATCACGTGATGCGCTGCTCATCGAAGACGTGTCTTCGAGTTGAAAAAAATATTTTAAAAGAATAACTAAACTATTTCCTCTGTCTCTAGTGTTTAGTAATTATTACCATTTCAAGACAAACCATTTAGCCACATAAGCTTCATTGGTTTTACTAATTGCTTGCAGGTTTGTGTTGTTGTTATTTGTTATTAAGCACAAAGCTACGCAAAGGGTCATCTGTGCTCTGCCCACCACGGGTATCGAAACTCGGATTCTAGCGATATAAGACCGCAGAAATATCGCTGTACCACTGGAGGCCATAGGTTTGTGAATTTGTTGGTTAAAGGGTTCCTAATACCACATAAATCGCACAATATAAACAAACGTATAAGTTATATTCAGTTAGTAATTAATGAGACTAATTACTACTGGAGCCTCCTGTGTACTTTACATAGAAAATATGTGATTTCTCCTAATTGTTTTGGTCAGTTCTTTACCGTGGATGTTGTAACAAGGAAAAAAATAACATTACTCAATATGATGTAATATGAAATCCCCACCGTTGATAAACAATATAAAACCAAATCGTCAATTTTGAGGTTTAAAAACAAAAGCGAAGCGAATTGTTTTAAATGTTTGCTTATATTTAAGCACAAAGCTACGCAATGGGCTATCTGTGCTATGGGTATCGAAACCAGATGTTTAGTGTTGAAAGCCATCAGATTTACCGCTGAGCCACTGATTTCATAGTTTTTAGGTGTATCACAGCTGTTAACAGCTTTACTGTTGGAATGATTTTGTCAGTGTGTCAAGTGTAATAAACGTCTATTAATAATTCTTAAAACTACTGAATTTCTTGTAGCTAATAACATTGCATTCTACGATCTAGTGAAAGTGGGAAAAAAGACACTGTTTTGAGGTTTATGACAGCTAATAAGAAAACATTATATTAAAATTCTATAAGAATCATAAGAGTTTGTTTGTAACAAAATATGGTACGCATAGTTTCTTTATTGTATCGAGTTATTTTTGTTTTTATTGAGAATTCAATATTGGTCACTAGCATGATTCGAACCCTCTTCCATTTTCTTCTTTTAATGTGAGAGGGACAAATTTTTTTATTAGTTTCAAATCCCCATATGCTATAATGTCATGATTTTTTTGTCCCCTGGTGGAACAGCGGTAAGTTTGCGGATTTACAACGCTAAAATTCGGGGTTCGATTCCCCGCGGTGGACATAGCAGATTTCTTTTAATAAATATATTTATTTTTCTAGAGAGCGGCGGTGACCAGGAATGCCAACAGAAGACGAAGACCAAAAGGGTCAGAACAACTTTTACTGAAGAACAGCTGCAGGTCTTGCAAGCCAATTTCAATTTAGATTCAAATCCTGACGGGCAGGACCTCGAACGGATCGCTCAAATCACTGGACTCAGCAAGAGAGTCACTCAGGTTTGGTTCCAGAATTCAAGAGCTAGGCAAAAAAAATATCTCTCGAATCAAGCTAAGAAGACTGGTTGTAAGTAAGAAAATATTCCTGTAATTGTTTCTCTGGCTGTGTGCACTCACCTCTTTTTTTGAGACATGATTTTTTTTTATTTTTTTTTGCTTAAAATTATACAACATAGAAATATTCGCTTGCTTGATATCAGGTCATGTATTCGCGACTTTATACTTACAGTAACAACGAAATTCTTTATTTTACAAACAGCAGAAATCGAAAATATAAGTTAAACACTGGACTCCCAGTAGTGTTACGATTTTTTTTCAACTCAAAAGCTGAATATCAGTTTAAAAAGTCGATATCTCGTGACAATAATAATGATAATAAAGTTTATTTTTTTACGAGTAAATCAAAGCACAAAATTGCCAAAAGGGACCCTTGTTAAGTATAAACTAGAAATGCCACATTTGAGTCATGACAGTTTGAATGTTAGAAGACAGTAAGTATCACGTTAGGGAAAGTCAAATTTGTCTGAGTGTATACTGTCAAGTTAAAAATCTAACTTAAAAAAAGATCTATATACGATACAATACGTAAAGTAATATGTGAGAGATCTAAAAATGATTAGTGCTCTATTATATCATCGTAACATTTAACCACAGTCTTACTATAGCTTGATATACACAACAAACGCATTTTATAATTGTTGTTTAAGACTCATAACGTAGGAGACTTCATCGGGCAACAATGCATTGTTGCCCCATGAAGAGGTAAGAGGGCCGAAAACTCGCAATAAAAGTATTTTAATGTAGAGAAAAGTCCGTTTATAATTCTACAAACGTATTTTATAATAATCGTGCTTGTAATGCAATTTTCTTAACACTGAGTGAAAATAGATATATATATAAGGGTAATACTTTTAAAAGTTAACAGAGTAAACACGAATTAAACGCTCTCATTCTTTTCGTACAGCGCCTTCAAACGGAAGTGTATTGAATGACTGGTTGTTTCATTACGTAAGAGGAAATGGGAGTTGGCTAAACATGCTGTTCAAAATCAAACTTCACTTGTGGGCGACAGTTTTTAACCATTTATAAACAATATTGATTTATGACATAAAAACAAATAAGGCATTATGGTTAAAAATAGTGGGTTGCTTATTTGAGTTAATTTGTTTTTGCGTTATTATCTTTATTTATTTCTTTTATTGTAAGAAAGCAACACAGATTAATAACTTGAACTTTTGACATTATGTTAGTTGTTTCTGGCTGCAAGTGGTAACGCTGTTTTAACTAGAACAATATCTTAACGTCTCTAATATATTACACAACCAGCCCTTACCACACTCCAAACGCAAAAAAAAAATAAATTCGAACGCATTCAAACGACACACGCGGTAAATTAATCATGTGTAATCATGCAGTACAACATGCGTAAAATGATAAAAGTTTTACATAACATACTTTACACTCGTATAATATTATCTAACTTATAAAAGTGTGGGTGGCGGGTTCGAATCCCTGTCACACCAAACATGCTCGCCTTTTCAGCCGTGGGGGCGTTATAATGTGACGGTCAATCCCACTATTCGTTGGTAAAAAGAGTAGCCCAAGATTTGGCAGCTAGTCATCACCACCCACCGCCTGTAAGACTAGAGGGAACCTGCTAAATTAGGGA
>NW_013667144.1:130589-132030 GCF_000517525.1 Limulus polyphemus
AATGTGAAGAAAACAGAACTGGTAAGATAATCCTTTGGATGCTGGCAACTATCTAAGGCCCCCCCCCCCCATCTTCTCGGAGCTGTGTAGTGTGCGAATAAAAATGAACTGGTAAGAAGACTCTTGGAAGGCTGGCAATGTTGAGGCTTCCAGCTCCTCGAAGCTGGGCAGCATGTGAATATGATCTGGTAGAGAGTTTATGTGTCCCTAACAGCTTATTGAAGGTTCTCAATGTGTATGAATATGTAGGGGAGTCATGTCAAACTGGCAGTTCTTGAGGAGCTGTCCAACTTTGAAATCAATCCAAACTGGTAAATGATCCTATGAAAAACGGACCGTATGTTGCTCTAGATATGTACAATAAATCTAAACTATCAGTGATGTTTCAGAATATCCCGGTACAAAATAATATATTATTTACAAGTAAATCGTGATCCAGTACAGCAAGTAAACGACCACGTTCTTGCAGTTTCATTCTATGTGAACTTTATTTAAACAATTCATAATGATGAAGCTATGTTGTCATCACCTGTTGAAACATATACTTTTAGCCATCACTAATCGCTCCAATACTGAACTGTCTATCATCTACCTGGATTTCTTTGAATAATATATATATATATATATATATATATATATATATATGTCAAAAATTAAGATAGTCATCAGCAATTGACCACGTCTGTGAATCCTGTACATAATGTTTGTGTTTAGGTGTCTATAAATTCAAATGTTCATTCACCCGTCTCTTTGTTTCCGTTCTTCTTATATAAAACACACTAACATGTTATAATTTCTAAAGTGTTTTTTTTTAATTTTATAAAACGATACATAATAAATTGTTTCTATCAAACTCAGCGTATTCTAACGTACAAACATTATTATTTTGTAACGAACGTTATATAATGACATACATTTGGGTTTGCCCCACCCCCCAGTGACACAGCGGATTTATAACGCTAGAAACCTGTTAAGTATTAATTAGCAGGACAAAACGTCAGAAGTAACCAAATTTCGTCTTCACATTAGCACTCCAGTCCAATAGTGTTAGTTCAGGCATGTGTTTTATTGGTTTAAATGTTTTAGCTATTTTTTTATGTATCTTGTGTTGCATGTTATTTTCCGCCATGATTTATTTACCTTTGCCAGTCTACAAGTTCGTTTAGATAACTTTTATAAGTACTTGGTTTGTTTGTTTTTTCTCATAATTCAAATATGCTGGAAATGTTGCTTTTTCATCCAGAGACAAAAACACATTAAAAGACAGTGTCTCAATTAATGAATCTATTTATACACCCCCCCCCCCCAGTGGAACAGCGGTATGTCTACGGACTTACAACGATAGAATCCTGGTTTCGATACCCGTGGTGGGTAGAGCACAGATAGCCCATTGTGTAGCTTTGTGCTTAACTTCAAAACAACAACAACAATCCAGCCCCCA
>NW_013667144.1:132051-157453 GCF_000517525.1 Limulus polyphemus
GTCTGCGGAGTTACAACGCCAGAAACCGGGTTTACGATACCCATGGTGGGACAGAGCACAGATAGCCCATTGTGTAACTTTGTGCCTAGTTATAAATAAACAATACTATGTATCATATTTATTCAAGAGAGATACAGCAAAATTTCTGCATTTTCGGTATAAAACATTTAGTATTATATTCAATCAAATACTCGTGATTATGTTTTAAACACGTCCATCATATACCCTTGATTGCCTCTGGTTAATAACATTCAGGGTAGTGGTCAATGGCCAGTTGAATATCGCAGGCAGGCGGCTTGGTCATTTACGATGAGGCTACAAGGACCCTGAATTTACCATGATTGAAATATTGTCGTTAAAATATATCATAAGCCCAGAATATCCAATTTCTTGACTATATTTAAATTACGATAAAAATTTAAATACACGAGAGTATCTAAATTAATTTTTAATAAATTACCTGAGGTTATTTCATTAACAAGAATCGTGATTACAGAATTAACACAAATAGTGCAGCATGAATAGTATATTCGCACACGCAGTTGTTTAAAGGCATATTTAGTTGAATAATTTATTTAAAAAACGTATTAGAAAACAATACTATTTAAATATATATGACGAAATTAGACGTAAATAAATAAACCATAAACAATCAGAATATCGCGTTCAAGCTTTAAGGTAATGACCTACGTTCTGCGATGGCTACCGCGTTCACAGATCATGGGATTGCTTCCAACTGGGATATATTCTACGGACACCAATGTTTAGAAGCCTATCGTGTAGTAGCTAAAGCGAAGACTGTGTCCCCATCTTGTGTTCAATAAGAGCATCATATGGGAAACTAAATATAATTTAAACTTTAAACTCTGTGTAATTTCTGATTTTTGCTAACCAGTGGCTCAGCGGCGAGTTTGAAGCTTTATAACATTAAAAACAGTTTAACTACAAACAAACAAAATTTTGATTTTTGACTACTATACACATGAGAGCAAAATCTATGCAAAAATAAAAGAAACACTAAATTTAACAATCATCTAAATTTTGATCACGGAACTATTTCTGTAAATTCTACAACTGTTTTCAATAATAATGCAATTTGTACAAATTTTGGGGAATATATTTCAAATCCCACAATAAATCGTACCGGTAATTAGTCACTAAGTGAACGTTTAATAAACTGAGAAAAATCAGCGTCAGTTATTGTCAACTAATATTTATTTATTTTTAACGCAAACAACTTCAAATAAGAAGCAAAAACCTTAGAATCTGAAATTAAGAATAAGTAAATGGTCTTAATGTGAAATCTTGTTTATTAGTAGTGAATACAAAATATATAATTCTAGAAAGAATTGATAATTTTCAGTTGTTATTTAACAACTGTGAAAATAAATAAAATGATATGCATTACAGATCAGTATCTTTTCTTTTTGTGTATAAATAAGAACATGCAGGTTAACATGGGCAAAATGTACTTTCGTCATTTCTACAGTGTAAACTGTTAACCTGCTAACGGAGACAGTGGTCACTACCTCCATTTTTTTCTATTTCGACAATTTTAAGCCGCGGCATAGCGGCTCATAGAATGGCTCTGAGTTTGTTCGTTTTTCTCAAGAGCAAACGTTTAGTTCATAGCTCCATCTCTTGACCGATTTGAGATCTAATTACAGCGGCTATTGGGGATTCCCTCTTGTTTTTAGAAAGAACAAATATTTGTTGAACATTTTAGGGACAAAATTTTATTATTTGAATACATTAAGGATGATACAGAAGTTTTGGGCAGAGCACATGGTCAGCGATGTACCCAGTGCTTTAAATTTTTTGCAAAAATAATTATATTTATAACAATAATTACTTCGAAGTTTGAACTGAAAGTTATAGAAAAAATCTTGAATTTTCATAACCGCTTAGTAAACGATATTTATGATATGTTAAAAATATACATTCTGTTGGGCCAAACTAGTATCAAATGCTAAATGCCGTTATCTGTCAACTAAGCAAAGTTGAGAAGTACTGAATAAGAATATGAACTGGAATAAGAATCCAGCATATGAGAACTAAAGCCTAGTAACGAAGACTTATAAGTACATATACTTATATGAACAAAAATTAAACTTACAAAACAGAGTGTCTTAATGCAAATATAAAAGTCATTGAACATAAGCCCCCGGTGGCTCAGCAGTAAGTCTGCTTGATAACGACGCTAAAAATAGGGTTTCAATACCCGTGGTGGCAGAGCATATGTAACCCACTGTGTAGCTTTGTACTTGAGAACAACCAGCCTTCAACATATATTTAATAATACTGCAATACCATACAATACATATTTAATACACAAATACCATTGAACAATGATTCATACCACATAATATATGATAAAAAAAGAATCCGTTTAGATTGATCAACACTATTGTTTACCACTCAGAGATATAAAAATGCTCTTTATAATAAACATATATATAGAAATCTGATAATAAGAAACATAATACAAATGATTGATCAAAATACTTTTTCAACACGTACTAATAATAAATATATTAAAATACAAAGCACGAAAATATGTACTTGAAAAACATCCTGCAATATCAAATAATATAAACATATTATCTGGCATTGATAAATTACACATCATATATATCTATCATAAATATAAAAAACCTTCATGAAACCATCTGATAAATACGAACAGAACTCTACTTACAGTACAAAAACAACATAAAATATTAACTCTTTATTAGTTTATTGTTTCAACATTTTAAAATACATGACGCAATACAAAATATAATACGGTAGTGATATGGAGTATAATTACATCTTTAACTATCAAGTAGTAGTAATAAGAAAGTATTCACAGTGATATAAATAAATAATTTACGTATATACACTCACCCAGAGTCTGATGTTATTGACAAAGGATTTCCAGGGCTGTTGTGGACTTATGGTGAATTATCAATATGTGCTGGATGATGTTCTTGACATTAACCAAGAATTGATTGTTTTTGCAAGCTCTGCTAGGACCTGGATTGATTCTCTAATTATCTTAGACTGATCAGATTCACTTAAATCCTCCATCTGCACCCTTCTCACTGGCCTTGGACCCAGACTTTCATCTCTTTAGCTGTCTGGGTCAGGCAATGATGCTTTGAGGCCATGGTCCATTGGAGAGTGTAGCAGGCCAATACACTTTTTTGGTGCCGTTGTTAAAAATTCTAGCTGTGGAGGCTGTTGTTAAGGCTTCTTCTCAGGTGGATGTGTAGTCAAAGGTGTAGAAGCCTCAAGATTGACTGCAGTCAGCCAATGGGTAAAGGTAGATGCAAAACAGTGGAAACCTTCCTACAGTCTGTTTGGTGCCTTCGAAGGAAAATATTTTCTTTGGATTCACAACATTATGGTCCTAACAGAAATGTGCACACATGTGGTTATTGTGTTTTTTTATAGTTACCTAGCCACCTCTGATGGGCATTTCGCCAGATTCTAATGTTGTGCACACATGTGGTTACTGTGTTTTTTTATAGTTACCTAGCCACCTCTGATGGGCATTTCGCCAGATTCTAATGTTGTGCACACATGTGGTTACTGTGTTTTTTTATAGTTACCTAGCCATCTCTGATGGGCATTTCGCCAGATTCTAATGTTGTGCACACATGTGGTTATTGTGTTTTTTTATAGTTACCTAGCCACCTCTGATGGACATTTCGCCAGATTCTAATGTTGTGCACGCATGTGGTTACTGTGTTTTTTTATAGTTACCTAGCCATCTCTGATGGGCATTTCGCCAGATTCTAATGTTTACTTTTCTGCTCTGGCTCCTAGTTGATTACTAGTTGAGTCTTCATTGGTTAAGTGTACATGGGCAAGATGGTAGTCCCCTGAATATGAGTGTCTCAGACCTCAGCATCTCCTGGAATGGAGAGATGACTGATGTCAATGGCAGTTGAGGTGGCACTTCGGACCACAGGTCTAGTCTACAAGAGCCTGTGCATCTGTTACGTGGGACAGCAACATGCCTTCATCCACTGGCTCCCCCACTGATCAAAGGAAAGTTTAGGTCAGCCCCCCCTCCAAAAGTCTTGGGGACTACTGGATATTCTTCCAAGTTTAAATTGTTGCTGAGAAGAAATATTTTGCTTTCAACAATTAAAATAAGGTAATTAAGGAAACAAGATGGAAATTTAAACTCGAAGCTAGTTGAGTAGACAAAACAGACAGAATGGTAAGAAATTTGACTATTCATTAAAATTTAGGATTAAAATTGCTTTGTCAAACTTGTTTCTACTTAGTCGGAAAATTCTGCTAGAAGTATAAGGGCAAAAACTGTAATGACTCAGTCACAATTACAACCTACTTTAAAAGCAGATTCTTGCAATGAAGTGGCAAACTGTTGCCTTGGTTAAGTGCCATTTCTATAGGTATACATATATTTGTGGTATTCTCAAGTGCACTAATTTCGCTTAAGAGTAATAAGGTAGATTTCACAGAATAAAAGGAGGTCTGATAGAAAAATTATCACGGAGTAAATCTAAATTATCTGAATTCGCCTGAGTTGTGAATGAAAAAATCCTGGACCTAAAGGAAATCAAATAAACCATTGTTATTCACTTCACAAAAACAAACACAGGACGAGTATGTTTATACAGGAGAGAACTGTCTTGCACTTAATGACCACAAAAATTCAACCAAAATATACTATCACAGCTAAATTGCCTTCGGCCAGGATAAGTATTCCTCTTGCCCAGTACAACAGGGTTGATTAAAAGTGTCCTTTCACACAATGCAACTGAAGAGTTCTACCTGAGTATGTAGATGTAAGTACTTCCTTGGATTCAGTTCTAGGCCTGTTTTTCTTATCTGCGGAAGAACACTGTTTAGGATTGCAGCAGTAGGCTGAAACACGTGACCAAACATTAAGACTCTCCCATTATAGTCATTAATCATAGTCCTCATAATGTAAGCATTATAAGCGTCCCTAAAGTGGCACGTACATTACACAGAATGAATGATGTGACATACAACTCATACATACTATCTCAAGCGCATAAAGCAGTTTTGGGCCTGCTTTCATCATCCAGTATCAAGAAGTCAGGTATAAAGTGTTGAACCAATGAACTCCTTCCAGTGCTTTTAGATGTTCGTCTCTTCATATTAGTGGGAAAAAGACATTAATGTAGTTCAATTCAGTCACCCATATAAAATTAACACATAACATTGGTTTGCCCTCTTTCTTATTCAGGCTCACTACAAGAGATTATCGAACACTTTTTGAAAGCTGTATGATTCCACCCTTCAACATTCATTGTATCTCAGTGCTAACTGTATCTCTAGAGTTCCAGAACAGCTTGGGCAGTGGCTGTTTATTGGACATATGCAACTAATATCCACGTGATGAAAAGTTAGTTTTGTCTTACCCTAATGGCCACCTTAATCCACAAATATCTCTCAGTTCTTGTTAATGTGTTAAATCGAAATAGCTTGCATAGTCGTCGAATAATGATCTCAAATGTTCTTTCAGTCATTAATTCACTCACAGAAGCAGCTCTATTAGTACAGCTAGTTTCGGCTATTTCCATGTTGCTTACTATGCCAATGGTCATTCCAGTGATAGAATAAATAACCAAATATTCATGACTACACAGTAACATGTAGACTGTACCGCCACTTGCACAGATAACTATATGACCAAGTGCAAGCCTGCTTTCTATGAAAGAAAAGTGTATTTCATATATTATTTCCATCACTGCAACAGATATCATGAAATATTCTCATGTGTAGTCATTTCTTATTGAGTCCATTCTGGCCAACATTGGTTTGTTTTTCCATGGAAATACAACTCACCTGTTGCACAGGGAAAACTGGCTAACAACTTCCATTGTAGGTCCGATCCTAAGATACCAATATCAGAAACAACTATCTATGTAATGTGAGTGATATTACCTGTAAGTAATTGGAGACATGTATATCCCTTCACATCTAGCCATCTACAGATCACCAAAATGAAGTATGTATGAATTGGTCCTAGTAATGGACTTACTTAGGATGCCTGATACCAGAGGCGTCGCTAGGAATTGACACTCGGGGCCCGTGCCACGATTCTATTTGACATTGCCCGAATCCCCAGTTGGTGTCCTGAAAAATCAAAATAGAAAACCACGATCGATATCATGCCGAAAATTCCCTCGGTTATGGGTCCGAGCCCCGAATCTTTTAAGCACCTAGCGACGCCTGTGTCTGATACACTTCAAGATTGATCAGGTACCAACCAAATCAGGATCTTGACTTCCTAGATTTATATGGTCATTAACATATACCAAGCACTAACCAGTCCTGAATTAGCCGGGTTTGCCATTCAACCTTTGGATACAAGCTAACTACTGTGTCTCCACACAGTTCTTTGTTAAAGTTTATTTTGTTTTGAACTGTAACTTTAATTTTTAATGCCTTGGACCATAGCTAATTGATTATATAGTGGGCTGTTTACAAACCGTTTTTTGTCATTCCATGTATTATTTCAATAAAGAAAATTACATTGCGTTTGTTTTTAAGCAAAGGAAATTGACTGTAATGTATTGTTAGCCCAAATGTTTGGGTTTCGATGCACAGGGTGCATCCAGCACAACAGAGCGCTCAGGTTCGCTAGGTAGCTGTGAGGATTTTTTCAGCTGGATGTCACTGTTTCTTGTCATTGTAATTAGCGCCAGAAAAGACCGCTACCTAAGAGAGCGCTTTTAGACAGTTGTCATTTCTATCAGAAGTGTCAAAACATATTTAATTCAATTCAATTTATTCGACATGGTATAATAAAATCATGCATGTATATAATACTGACATGAAAAAAACAAATATAAACTGAACAAAACAAAACTCAAACACGTTCCTTTCTTTAAGCGTTTTTTCCGTTCATGCTCCTATCTTCGAAATATTTATTTCAGTCAGTCGATGGAGGAAGGAAGTCCTGTATTTTTCGCGAAATTCCTTCACGGAAATAAATATTTTTGCTCTTTAATAAGTTTTTTTCTCAGATTGACCTTTCAGCACATACGAAGACTGAAGGATCGATGTTGATTTCGATATGATATCGATATATATATATATTTATTTATTTTTCTACGTTTAACAGTTTAGTCGATACAGAGCATAACAGAGAGGCAGACATTTGGCTATTAGTCCAGATGGTTAGGGCGCTCAACTCGCAATCTGCGGGTTCGAATCCCCCTCCCATCAAACATGCTCGCCCTTTCAGCAGTGGGGGCGTTATAGTGTGTCAATTCCACTATTCGTTAGCAAAAGAGTGGCTCAAGAGTTGGCGGTGAGTGGTGATGACCAACTGCCTTCCCTCTAGTCTTTCACTGCTGAATTAGGACTGTATTCTACTGAAGAATTAATTTGGGCTTCATCCAACACTCGAGAGCCAAATAAATAAGCAAGGAGGGGGTATATATCCAGGTGTACCTTATCATTCCAGGTCACATGACCAAACAACGACAAAATGAAACTATGTATACATGTGTGTGCAGTGCAGTGCAGTGAAGATTATAGCTTATCATGCTTGGCTCAAAACTTTGGGCCCCCAGTGGCACAGCGGTATGTCTGCGGACTTACAACGCTAGAAACCGGGTTTCGATACCTGTGGTGGGCAGAGCACAGATAGCCCTTGTGTAGCTTTGTGCATACTTAAAAACAAACAAACAAAACTTTGGTACTTGCATTAAGTAAGAGTGCATGTGATTACTTTTATAGCATAGTAAATTTAATCTTCTTTTTTTTATGCCTGTCGTCGCAACAACAAGCCGTTTTAATCGTAAAAGTAAGCCATTCTCACTCATAAAACACAACCCTTTTTTTCTTTTCACTATTTACATTATCGACCACGTGGCAAAATACGTAATTGATGTTGCTTCAGTTACGACCTGGGAAAGCGTATTGAAGAAGTATTTACTCTAAGTATAATAATTGAGTGCAGTATTGTTCTCAGTCTTCTTTTGTTTTTAAACATAGTCCCTAGTTGTGTTTGAAGTTTCATTGAAATAACAATGTGTTTAGCTTAACCTTTAGACTTAGTTTAGGTTAACGAAAAAACCATACCCAGTATCTTAAATCTATTCTGGTCATATACTGATGTTATAAACTTTTCATCGCTACACTGTCTCTAGTCGTGAAGGCAGAAGCTCGAAAACGGTAGGATTTCAATACAAAAATGCGTATCACACATGTTTTTCTGTCTATCCATTATAACACAAAATTTACCCATAATATTACTATTAGTATTACTAGTATTAGGTTATAAACCTTTTAAATGAAATACTTCACCTTATATTGAAGTTATAATATTAATAATAATGAAGCCAGTTCATAGTTTTTGATGAATATTTATGAAATGCAATTTTAAATAACTTAAATATTAAGTCCTAAAATGGCTAAATTGTTCATTATCGCCTAACTACTGTAAATTGTGCTATTTCATAGTGAAAAACCAGTCCTTACCTTTAGTTTATATACTATTTTGTGTTTAGGCCTCTATGATCAGTCTTGCTCTTAGATTTAGAAGTTAGGGTAGATTATGAGATACTATCATTGTATTTTGTAACTTGTAAGGCTTTAGGCTTTATTAGGTTTAGGCTAAGAGTAAGAGTAGAAAACGAAAGAACTGCGCGATGAACAGAACTAGTGTTGGTATTTTTATTTACACTGTTAAATGAAATCATAATGGAACCCTATAATAAAATCCTTATAATTTCTTATCCTACGTTCTAAACAATAATCGTCATGTAGATCATCAATACTAAATGTATATATGGTGATAATATTATAAGACAACAAGTGACCACTTTTTCCTTCAACACTTCAACTTCAAGGCTGGCTGCCTCTGCACATCTACCCTTGACTGAGAAAAAGTAAAAACTTAAAACTACTGTTTAGTTTTAAAGAAATTATAAGTTCCTCCTTTAAACTCCTGTAATTTGTAAAATGTTAACAGAAACTCATTCCAGCTAGTCATCCTGTTGTCTTCAGAATGTAGCACAAAGATATCAGAGTCCATTGTCCTATTGTTTATCCAGATAATTTTGTAAACTCCCCTTTCTTTTCTCAAGAGAAAATAAGACTCTTAACCTATCCCCATAAGTCACTTCTTGGAATCATCATAGTAGCCTTTGACAGTATTCTTTCTTATTATAACGAGATCACAACTGTTCACAGTATTCCAAGTGAAGCCTAACTAATGTGTAGAGAGATAAACATCTCTTTAGCTCGATAACTTCTGATACATAGAAAGGAACTAAAAATTAACTTACTGATCTAATGAAGAGTATGTTTTTAGGAAAGTTGATGACAGAAGTGTGTGTGTGGATAAGCCAGGAAAATGATAAACTTTAACAGCAAACAAAAAGTAGGCTTAAAATCATATCAGCGTTGATATAGTGATACAATGTAATGGTAATTAATGGTCAATTCTTGCAGAAACCAAATTGGTAAAACAATATCGCACTTAAAAAATTAATTATGCATAACTTGGTTATTACAAATAAATATTTGTCACTTAGATCTATTAATTTTTTCCTACTTGTATGTTTTGGTAAAAAATTCTGTATTGAAATTGTTGACATGCAAGCCAAACAGTATTATTTCGTTACCACATTCTTTAAGGAATCGGCATGCTGTGCTCACAACCATTGCATGCTTATTACACTTGTTCTCTGAGGCACATGTTTTACTGACCTAATTGGGCTCATCAGTTTAATGATGTTGTTGACCACTTCTTATCCTGTCTACCACAGCATCGTTATTACCTAACTCAAAGCACTTTAACTGTCTCCAGTTCACTCTTGATAGTAGTACAGTTGTAATAACATCTTTAATGTTGTGCAGATGTGTTTAACGTACTTGAACAAGGAAGTACATTTTGCTAATATTATAATAGGTTGGCAAACAACGATTTATAAACATAAAGAAGAATTTTATTGACGGTGGAACATACTACATGTTTCAACAGAACTTTGGTCTGTCTTATTTGGGTATGATCATTACTTATAATTGTCCTAGCAACATCAGCTATATTTGGCAAGGTCTGTTCACTGTTCACACACACTTGACCTTTACCTATATCCTGTTACCTGCTGACACCATTTCCATCACATTTAATCCCTGTGTCTTTTGTTCTTGTAATGATATGTATACCTTGTATTGCCTAGTACCGATCATACCCAAAGAAGACAGGCCAATGTTCTGTCGAAACATGCAGCATGTTCCACCATCAATCAAATTTTTTCATATGCTTATAAATCATTGTTTATATTAATGTTTGGCCTGTTGTATATTGGTTAATAAAATGAAAAAATTAGTTTTGTTGAATTGTTTATTTTTAGTTATATTATTTGTAATTTTTATTTACTAATTAGGGTGCTTTAAGGATTTACAAAGTGCATTGGGTGATATGATTCTGTTGTTACAAGATATGTTTTAATGTTGTTATTTAACTGTTAGCTAGAGGGAGCTGTGTGCTTTAATTATAATGTTCAGACCTTAAGATTTAATGAGGTAGGCTTAGAACTTTAGAAAACTAAGGATGTAACATAAAGTGTTCTAGCACATTCGATTCTATATTATAAATACAAGATAGATAGTGATTTTGAAGATGGAGAGTAAATCAGTCATTGTGTTTGTTATCCTGTTTACTTTATACAAGTTGATTTGTTTTACATTACTTAACATCATTTGTAATGTAAGCCTACAGCAAAATTACAGTAGTACAAATGTTCAATTTGTAGAAATGCTAAAGGAGGAAATAAAGTCATATATTATCATTAGATGGACTGGATGTTGATAATTTAAAAGAAACCACAGCAAGAGAATTACACTATTGGCATCTTCCTTAAAAGTTAACAGTTTTTCTCATTTGTTATCCAGAAATGTCTGTTCAAACTAACCTTCCAAAAGTGCTCGACCATTGGTGGACAGAAGTATGTTATAAAGTAAGGAAATCGGTGGTGTATTTGGATAACCCTGCTGCTGAGTGTCTACACTGGCATGGTGGCCTGCTGCGTCTTTTAGATGCTGGAGCGATATGTGTGAAGGAGTTGTCTTCATTTGAGGTGAGCTCTTAGGTCTAAATAAATACTTTAAATTCCACTTGAAGGTGAAATTATTACGTTCTGAAATGTGAACAAATATTTACTGCTGAGCTGTAATTTTTGCTTAATAACAGGTCTATCACAGTTTGAGGTAATATATTTTGAACTGTACAGAAAACAACGTCATATAATATGTCATTTGATAGAGAAAAACTTTGGCTTTCCTTTATGGTTATATATAATTTGGTCTTAAATGTCAGAGAAAATCATTGGCAAATTTTGAAAGATAGGATGTGACAGGTGAGCACAGCAAGAGGGGTCTGATTTTCTAACTTATTTCTTTGTAACTAAATTAGATTGAAGGCTATGTAAATTATGCTTTGCCTGAATGATGAAAACATTATAATGAGTAAGTTACATTAAAGTTTATAGAGAAGAGGGAAGACATTGATAACAAACATCACAGTTCTCATACTAGGAGAGATCGAGAATATTTTAAAAATATGTCCTTATATAATTAAGAACTTAAAACATAAATAATACCAAACTTTGATTTATTATCTACATTCTGATGCCAAGTTTATTCATATACATTGACATTGAAGTAGTTTAATTAAATTTTGAATGTATCTCTCTGAAAAGTTGTGACATACACACTTTGACCTACCTGAGGTGAAAGGGTTAATCATGTGGTACTTGCATGTGGTTTTATTTTCATGCAATTTATTGTCATTGATGAAACCTGTTATTAGTTGATTGTGGACAGTTGTGTGAAAACTGTACATTGTTTAGTTTGTTATGGTACAAAGTTCAAAGCAAAGTACTTGTGCTTGCCTTGCATTTGGGGCATTTTGTGGTGCATATTCGGTATCTGGGGGATTAAATCTCATGCATCCCGACAAATTCTCATGTGTGTGGGACCCAGGAGTTTGGGTTAACTAGAATCTTGATTTATGAAAATATGTGAACATTGTACAATGTATGTTTCAATTATAAATTTGATTGTTTCACTGTGTTATAAGGTCCAGTTTATACACTGTTTAAGCCATTCAGATATCGTTAAGTTAAATCTTTAATATAACCTTTTAATTAAACAATGTAAACTTAATTGCTTTGAATATCTTGTATAGACAGGATCAGAAACTGAGAGAAAAGCTGTCTTTGTAGTCAGTGGGCCTCTGTATGGAGAATCACTTCAGGTTATTCAAGACATCCTGAAGTATAGCAGTTTTCAGTACAGTGTAGTTATTACCAGTTTCTCTCCCAGTCATCATGACAACAAACAGATTTACTACACTGTAGAAGACAGGTTGCTCGAGTGGATGGGTAACATGGTAAGTTTAAAAGCCGTAATTATGTATTGTCACAGAAATGGCAACCAATAAGAAATAAATATCACTTTTGAAACCATCCTGAATTTTTCAGTGTTTGATAACATCAAACTTTTCAGGATAGAAGTGTCATTATTCTTTCCATCAGCAAGATGTTGAGAATGTATCCATCTGTGAATGTTACTATCGGTAATTTTCATCAGAATCCCATGTTTGTGTCCGCTAAAGATTCTGCGTTGCAAGCTGTAATTGTTGCTGTTCTTGATGTAACTGTATGTACCATCAAAAACATTGACTTTTGACAAATAACTTTTATGCAACTGACCTTATGCAGTTAGTAATGAGTCCTATATGCTTGAATCAGTGCAACTCTCCTAATTTAAATATACTATTTCCTTACAAAATGGATTTTTAATGCCTTTATTTTATAACCATAATAGAGTAATTAAGAGGAATGAGAGAGAGAAAAAGGTGGAGTTTATTGTGAATTTTACCACTAATATTAGGCCTGTTGGTTTCAATGCTATGCTAGCTTTCGGTATTTAAAAGCATGATATAAAGTGTTTTGTACTGCATGGAAAATAGCATTTTTTATGTACTTTTATATGCCATCATGTCTAGCTCAGGTAACAATTTCTGGTATTGAAGAAAAGACCTCCTCTGTATTGATATGTGACAAACAACAACAAAAAAGTATTTAAAATGCTATTTTTACTTGCCTCTGAGATTTGCAATGGACTGATTAAGAGGAATGATGGGAAAAATGATATCTGCCATCCAGTGTGATTTTTTTCACTAATATTAGGCCTATTGGTTTCATTCCTTAAGTAGTTTTAGCATTAAAAAGCATAAGATTGTAACATTATGACAGCTAGTGTCTTCATTCTTGGAATATTCCTTGCAGTTATCAATTCCATTCTCTACAGAAGGTTTGTCCGAATGTACCTACTGTGTTAAAGTAGAACTGTGGATCTTGTTTTCACCAGTGAGGTTTGTAAAACATGTCTTGCTGCTCGTGTTTATGACATAAAGTTAAGACTACCTACAATTGTTCAAACCATATTTTATTGGTTTGTAAGGTGATGGGCTACTTTAGGTCCTTAATGACACCCAGTCACCTTCAGTGGCTCAACAGTAAATCTGAAGGCTTATAATGGCCACAAAATCTGGTTTTGATACTTGTGGTAGGCACCGCAGTTAGCCTATTATGTAGCTTTGTGCTTAAAAACAAACAAACAAAAGGAAATTCTGACATTTATTTAAAATTCACTTGTCTGTTTTGTAGCAATGGAATTTTGATTTCTTTGAGTCATATCCTACAAATCAAGATGTGTTGCATGTTTTTTTTTGTTCTTTCAGAATTATACTGCCGAAGTTATACACATTCCCATATTTGCTGCAAGTATTTGTGATACTTTATTTTTGATGCCAGGGTTTTCAAAAATGTTTCCATTACTGGGTAACATTGGCACAAAACAATCGCACCAAACTACAGTGAAAGTAAGTTGAAAAAGTAAATCACTCTTACTGTCGTGAAATATGTTCTTACGTTTTGGACTTAGGACTTTTTTATAAGTAAAACAATACATATATATATAAATATATTGAAGGTTTATAATTTTAATCATAATATTTATTTCCAAATCTTAGAGTTATTACAATGTCATATATATATAAACTAGAAATGTTCAGAAACTTTGGGACTTTAAGACAGTATTTGTCTTTTTTCATTGTTACTCTTTTTTTATTATTAGGGATTCAGAAGCAGTTTTATAACAGTTACTATCTTAATTTTTCCCACAGTATTTGTGTGCCTATTTAAGGAGTTTTTATGAGCTGTACTTCTGTTTATTTATTGTACAACATGATATTATGAAAGCACTTTTTGACAAAGCGTATTTAATAACTGAGGATTTAATGCTGTGATTGCTTCCGTGCTATTTGAATGTGGTCTTCAGAAAATATTACATTCTATTGAAAGGTGATTAAGATTCTAGCTAAAATATGTTTGTAACTATATATGATTTTATGTGTAACATTGAATTATACATGGGTGAGAATTGTTTTTTAGTCTTTTGCCCATAACAAATGAATTCTGAAATAAACCATAACTTAAGAAAAGGGGCTTCTGGTAAAGCATTCATTAAAACAGGGAACTACATATAAAACATATGTACATCAACAATAGTTTGATATATAAATAGTTTTATAATTAATCTTAATGTTTCAGTATGGTGAAGAACAACAGCATGTGACTTCGATGGATAATTCAGTGAGCGGGTTATCATTTGAATACCAACTTAATATGAAGGTAGGTTAATGGTGTTTATGAATAGAGATGTAACAGGGAGCAATTCGGCCAGATGCTAGACTTCAGAAAAGCAGCCAAGTGCTTTAGCCAAATAACCAAATAGTTGATATACCAAAGCAGCTCTCCTCTAATTATTGCCCCTCCCCCAATTGCAGAGATAAATAGTCAGTACTGGTAACTTATAAATGTCACGTAGGCCATGATTTTCCTGCCTTTTTTTTGTTGTAGCAGCAAACTGGAAAGCCACTTTGGTCAACATTTATATTACATCATGCCAAATATCAATGATTTGACTTGACCCTTCATCTGTGTTTAATACTTCTTTTTGTTTTTTTAAATTTTATTATTTCTGGTGATTCTCTGACATTTAAAGCTGCAATATTACATTGCTCTTGTATTTTTAAAATTATTTAAATACAAAAGCAAGTAATATCACGTAGCAAGAGAAAATATGTATAAACTAGTGTGTCTTGCAGATAACTCCTGAAGACAATGTAGAGGATGTCGAAACATTGTACAGGTAAGGAAGCCATTGATGGCTTCAATAAAGTTTTTAAAATTGTGTAAATATGAAACATTGATTTTAATTATTTATTACATTTTAGGCAATACACAAGTGCCGATCATTCATATTTAGTGAAAGGGAGCTCAACAAAGAAAGCATTGATACTTGTAACTTACAATCTAACTGTGGTTGAAGATGGTAGAAGTAACCTAGAACTCTTTGGTATTAACACCAATATCTGTTAAACATAAGCTACTTGACTCTTTCTGGTATTACTGCTGTGTAATGTCTGCAGGTATCTATGATATTACTGATATTGGTTGAACAGATCATGACAGAAGAGTTGAAGTGTACAGTGAAATTAATGTTTATTTATCTCCACTTTTTTTAAATTCCAACCCAATCTGTAATTATGGTTAAGATTGAACAAAGACACATTTCCAATACTATCTCAGTCAGCACAAAGGTTCCTCTAGACCTCAGCCAGCAGTGTGTGTATAGTAAATACCTAATTTCGAAATACAGCAACACGTATGAGGCAAAGAGAAACGAACTACTTCTACAAAATGCAGAGTAGCTGGTGTTCTCATATCACAACTTTAAACTTTGTAACTAAATACAGATATCTAAGTGAGAAGTCGTAATGAGAAAGTGATCATTGCAGTGTGTCTTCGATAAACAAATGACAAGCTTAATGTGATATATGTATATATATATATTTTTTTTTATTTTGTGGAATTTATCTGCATTCTAAGGCAGCACTTGAAATTATTTTATAGTGTCTAGAATTATTTTAAAACAATTTTTTTCAGTTTTTTATTCATAAAACTATATTATAAAGTTATTCAAATGTTTACTGCTGTGTTTATTTTTCACAAATACATTATATATACATAAATATAAACATTTTACTGGTACACCTGTATATTATCTTTTTTTTCCCCAGGGTTTGGTTGGGTGTTTAAACAGTTTATTCGAACTACTGCATCTCAAGGAAGATATTTTTGCTCTAGGAATGCTGAGTCGGCTAATTGGAACAGATTTGGAACATTCACCTATAGCTAAACAAAGAAGAAAGGTAAATTCTTATGTTACTTGTAATGAAGCAGAATGATTACATCTGTTACTCTCTCCCCTATAGTTTCTAGAAGGAGGTGGCGTGATACTAGTCATGTGACCTCGCTGACGCAATAATATATTTCATGAAAGAAAGACCCTACAAACCACATATGATTGAATTTGGTGTAAAAACTTTATAAAAGTATGTTCTATGGCTCCCTGGTAATAAAGTGGGTGTAACAAGTATGCATCCATGGAGCAAGGGGATAAGATTTATAATTGCTTCTTTTGTCTTACAAATACTGTACTTAAACTTTATAAAAGTATGTTCTATGGCTCCCTGGTAATAAAGTGGGTGTAACAAGTATGCATCCATGGAGCAAGGGGATAAGATTTATAATTGCTTCTTTTGTCTTACAAATACTGTACTTAAACTTTATTAAACTTATAAAGAATAAAGATGTGTTTTTGTTCTTCATTAAAGAGTTCTATTAAACATCTACAGAATTTATACTGTATACTATTTATCACTGTTGTTTAACTTGATATTTAGCTGTTATTGTACAAAGGATATTTGATTTGGAAAGTAAGGAAAATTTGCGTGAAACTAACTTATTTCATAGCTACGTAAACACATGAAATTAGGGGAACAGAAAAAACATCTACATTTAAATGACGAGGGTAAACGGGATTGCGTTTATATGTTAGTTTGATTAAAGTCCTTTTTTGGGGTAATGAGAACAAACTCATTGTGTTTAACAGTCAGCTACTACTAGAGCTTCTCTTCTTCTTGTGGACCGTACCCTTGATCTAGCCGGACCACTGAGTCACGAGACTGATTCTTTGTTTGACCGTATTGTTCGAGTGTTACCCCAGTTACCAGGTCATACTTGTGACGTAGCTGTAGACATGTGTTCCCTCTCTTCATGTTTATTCAAGTAATTTAAAACCATCTTTTTCCTTCTGGAAGATTTTGCTTTTTTTGTTAATAAAATTAATTCTACCTTTTAATGGGTTCGAAAAGATTCTTTAATAGAATTTGATTACTCTTTGAAAAAGAAAAGAAAACTTCTTTGTTCCTCCTTTTTTATGTATTATTGTACAATTTTCATTAAAATATAATCATTTTTACTAGACTTGGGTCAGATTTTAACAGATCAATGAGGTGAATAATTAAAAAAAGCACCTGATATACAAGCCTCTGTGAAACTAACCTTAAGAAAATTTGTTTTATAGACAGATGGTAAAGAATTGTTTCATGCTACTCGTTTTGAAATGATATTTTGTTGTTTTTGTGTATCTTTTTTATTTCCTAGCATTTGTTTATTTTTTTACCAACTAATGAAATTTCAAATAGTGTGTAGAATTATTGATTGAATTTTTTTATTCTAATTTTTAACATTTAGAAGAAATTGTGAATTAAAATAATGTATTAAGATCTTGTATTTTCAGTTCCTGATAATATGATGTGGTGTGCTAATGTAGAAACACTGAATTAAAGCTTTTTATTATTATCATCATTTGACATAGCTTGCACAATACATTTTAGAATTGATAATGTCTTTAGATATAGATTAAAATATCTTCTGTTCCTTGTACCAAAAAAATAAATTTATACAGTCTTACTATAGGTTGTAATAGGAAGCTGTAACTTACGCTACTTACAGTATTATTTTAAAACATATTAAAGAAATAATAAAACTTTGGAAATGTTTGTAAGATAGTGAATTAACACTGATTTCAAAAGTTAAAAATTTGAATAGCAAACATAAATAAGCCTTACAAGTTAAATTGAGGTCTACAGTGTTCCTGTATTGTTGGAATTTTTTTTTTTCAGATAGCAATTGACTGTTTATAAAGATTTAATTGAAAAAATGTTTTAGTTTTATCCATGTCAACCCTATTGTATGTTATTTTTTCAGTTTGTTAAAGAGCTTATGTTAAAGTTAAAAAAAAAAAAATAGATGAGTTATTTTAAAATTTATTAACTCCTTGACATATGGCCTGTTGTATTTGATTGTAAACAGTCTGAATTTTGTTCTAAGCGATACAGTATATGAACGACCTGTAGTTGCACCTGGCTGTTTGGCTAACAAGTCCTCCGATATAGCTTCAACAATGCTGAATAAACTTGTCACCACTAAACAAAAGGTAAACTTGATTTTTAGACTTAATAATAGTAATTATTGGTAAGGGAATGTTTACAGGTTACACGATACCTAGCAGAATAATTCCCTGTATAATATTTTAATAATAACACATAAGGTCAAAGACTGATACCATCTTTGCCATCATGCTTGTAGTTAATCCACCTGCGAGTAATTAAACTAGCCTTGTATAAGAAATGATATATTGTCAGTGGGCACGATGTCAATTTGTAACTTCTTTTCCTGCAAAATTGGTTGTATGTTTTCAGTAAAAAGGTTAATTCTTTTATAAGCACATGTACACCAGTTTGTTAAACTTACAGGAGTGCTTGATGGAGATGAATCACTGTATAGTCCAAGTGGCAACCAGAGAAGGTCTTCCTATTGATTTATCTGAAGAAAAATTAACAATTGATCAACTGAATGACACTGTCTGTGCTTTCAGGTTAGTGAAGAATTCAGATAAAATTCTGTAAAAGAAAAGAAACGTGACCAAATAAATCATACTGTAGGTACAATCAAATTGGATTCTGTACAGAGTAATTTTGGTGTTACTATAGTGTGCGGTCTACACAGATACTTTCATCATCACTGTTTTAACTTTTGTTTATTTGCAGTTGGCACCAATTGTTATAAATAATGCTTTCAAACTAATAAAGTACAAAATACCATTACATACTGTTTTTGGGGGCAAATATAATTGGAATGAAATCAGTTCCCACAATCAAAACTAACACAATTATAACCTAAATTTAAGGTTCTCTTTTTGAACACACAACTTATTCAATTATTATTATTTACTGAACAAAAACGTGGATAGATAATAATTACTTAGCAAGAAATTTTGTTTTAGTGAATCATTAAAACAGTGATGATGATGATAGTATCTGTGTAGACCACACGGTATACATTTGTGTAAATATCTTTGTAGACTGCACGCTATAGTAACACCGTAATTTTGTTTCCGATATGTCCCCAGTTGTATATTATAAGTACTTAACATAGATGAACTAAAACAATCCAAACATCTTTAATGTTGATATCTGTTAAAAAAGCTTCTGGCTGCTTAATTTCAGGTAAAATGTATCCATAATGTCTGAATTTCTTAAGAAAGGAAATAACACAGACTTCTGTGTGTTTACTTTTTGTGCGGTTAAATTTTGTGCTTTGTTTATTTGATAAACTTAGTTGAATAACATAAATATCCAGATGAAGCTTAAGACGTTTACTGTAAGTATGAAAATAAGACTAAATTACCTTCTTGATATACTCGTATAAAATATAAGAAAAAAAAGACAGACTAAATCTTGAGAGAAGTACAAATCTATAATTTGTTTTTACAGGATCACAAATGATTTTGAATTTGTTGATTTAGGAATCATCCAGATGCAGTGATAACACATGCAGAGATTTTACAGCAAGCTCTAGCTGTAATACAAGCTTCAAGTCACACTAAGAATTCACAGATGGAAGAATTATTGAGCACAGAAAAACTTCTTGTCCAGAACACTACAATTTCGGGAGAAGGACCAACATCGAACCTTCTTCGGCTTATAGAAAAGAGAAGAGAAAAGTAAGCATACATTTTCTCTCTCACCTTTCTTTTTTTCAGGAATTATTTCACTGTTAGTTTACGTTTATATCAAGCAAGTGAAATAACATTTGGTAATTACATTCAATTGTTAACAAAAGGCAATGTTTTTAATGGATTTACTTACTAGTTGGTGAGTAAAAAGTGTAAATTGAACAAAGTGCTGTCTTGAGCAGTTAATCTATTAAAACATCAAAAAATTTTGTGCTTCTAGATATGTTGTTTTAATCCTACATTTTCTATATTATCTCTTTCGGTGTTGTATTAATTATGGTAGTTTGGTGCTAGCCAACTTGAGCTATTTGCTTCTGAATTCACCTGTTTTTGTAAATAAAAATAACCTTAAATGTTGCTATGTTATTACCTTTTCTTACATTTGGAATTATTTGAATTCATGTTGATGCCTTTATTAGACAGGAAAGAACATGACTCACTAAAATTTGGGTGTTTTTTTTTTCTGCCTGTGCCAGAAATTAAAACTTTGAAACCTTGATAATTATTGTTTTTTAACTTAGTTTGAAACTGTTGATGGAGATGCTACTAAATATTTCATATAACCAGTGTACAAATAAGATATTAAACAGTGTTTGTATACTAAATGAACTTTTCATCCATCAGATAAAACATAAAAGATATATTAAACAGTGTACAAGCAACAATATAAAGGATATATTAAACAGTATATAAGCTACAGTATGTGGTTGGCAATAATTGATTCTGTAACCAAGTCTTATAGGAACAACAACAACAGAAGTAGATTCAGAACCTTACCTGCAAACAATTGAAGGCAAAAAAAAGTATAGAAAAAAACTCAGTATGTCAGTGTACAAAAACACACCTAAAAAAAAAAGTCAAAACCAAGAAAAACTTGCTTGTAGGTGAAAACAGAACTAAAAGAAAAACACTGAGATAGAAACAACTAGGTTTTCTGTAAACTAGGACTGTTTTTTTTAGCCACGACATAGCAGCTCATAGAATGGCTAAGTTTTTTTTCAAGTATAAACTTTTAGCTCATAGTTCCATCTCTTGACCAATTTGAGATCTAATTACACCCACAGCTATTGAGTATTCCCTCTTGTTTTTGTTTACTTTCCTTGCTTTGGTTTGTTTGTTTTAGTTTTTTTTGTTCTTTTTTTTTAGTTTTTGAGTTTTATATATGTATTCAAAGTGCTTTAAAACCTTTCTGGCTAATCCTTTTTTTTTTTTGTCATGTCTCCACCCTCAAAGGAAACAAAGGAATATTGACCAATTTGAGATCTAATTACACCCACAGCTATTGAGTATTCCCTCTTGTTTTTGTTTACTTTCCTTGCTTTGGTTTGTTTGTTTTAGTTTTTTTGTTCTTTTTTTTAGTTTTTGAGTTTTATATATGTATTCAAAGTGCTTTAAAACCTTTCTGGCTAATCCTTTTTTTTGTCCTGTCTCCACCCACCAGTAATTGTTTGTTGAGGTTTAGTTTTGCCTATGACAGAACAATTTCATGTAGGAGTGTAAAATGTAAAAATTACATGCCTAAAGGAAATTGGCATCTGAAAGTAAGGGTTTAGGCTACATTGTTTGTGTTGTTGATTTAGTTATTAAAATGAAAGGAAATTGGCATCTGAAAGTAAGGGTTTAGGCTACATTGTTTGTGTTGTTGATTTAGTTATTAAAATGAAAGGAAATTGACCATCTCAATAAACATTGCACTCGTAGATCTTTGACGTTAGGAGATGTTGTTGTTTTGATGGCCCAGTTGTTTGCCCTGTGTGGGGAAGATGTTGTGGGAGATGGTGAACAAGAAACTAAGCTGCAGGTAAGTCTTCGGTGTTTCTGGAATAGTGTATACTAAGTTTCTTAATAGATGTAATGGAATTGACCTGTGATAACTTAATGAGTAAAACAATACAACAATTTGAGTGTAATTAATATTTTAATGAATTATTTTAAGCATTTTATAGCAAAGTTATTGAATATTTGAGGGTAGAAATGTACAGTATTACTTTGAATGTTAACATAAACTGAAAACAATAAATTAATAAAAGAAAATTCAGGTTATTCCAGGAATTTCAAGTTACAAACATGTAGTCCATGATGCACTATGCTTGGCTATCAGTTCCTGTCTTTTTGTTTGTTTGTATGTTTTAGTTATTAATTCCTGAATAATCTTGAATGGCACGTGACTTTGAAATGTGCATGCGTGATCTAGTAGGTTAGTGCAAAGCTTCAAGTTGGGCAACCTCTCAGAGGCCCTGGGTTTGTAAAATTTGTATAGATAGCATTTCATTTGTTTGAAGTTGGCCCAAAACACTAAAAGCTGTAAAATGTCTCTTCATCTGCCAAATAAAACATTTTACTCTTTTTAGATTTTATAGTTTGCCTAATTACAAAATATTACAGGTGTTTATTATTTTGTAACAAATATATTGAGAAACATGTATGTGCATTGATCGAAAAAGATAGGCTTAACTTATATTGACAAAATATGAATGCACATGTTTAGATAGATATTGGTTATTTTTATACATCTAATTTATTATCTTTGTGTCCAGAAATTGTTAATTGCACTAATTATACAAGTTTGAATTTGTGAAGACGTTATTATCCTGTATATTCGTGGAGTAAAAAATACAAAATACAGGTTATGGAAAATTTAATCTAAATATACATATTTTGTAGGCAGCATTCGTGGAAGCAATATTTCATGATGCCGAAGGGGAATTACCAGAGTTTCTCAGAGAACTAGGTATGTAAATATTGACTGATGAAAAAATATAAAAAAGTTGAAAGAAGAAAAAAAAAAGATGCAAATTTGTATTTGAAAAACATATTTATCTATGGATTTTACTTAAAAGTGTCTGATCTCTGGAAGAATAAGAAAAATGTATATATATAAAGTTATGTTATTTTTGTACTTCCGTGTGGATGGTTGTAGTTAGAAAGTGACAAGTTGCTAGTTGGTTAAAGAATTTTATCATTTGTAATATATACCTAGATTACGAAGAAAATATTCCAGATGTAAAATTATATACATAGATACATAATGTAATTATGTATATGACAGTACCTATAGCAATAACCAGGCTGACCTCGTGGTTAACGTTCGTGGCTGCAGATGAGAAGCCTCAAGGTTCAAGCTAAAATATGTTGCCGTAGAAACATTATAACTGTCATCGCCATTCATTCTCATTAGTTTGTTATCATTAACCATCAAAGAGAAGGATGCTGTTGACCAGTTGTCCCCTTTCTAATCAATAGTTTGAAATTAGGGAGAGTAATGAACTTTGAAGATCTCTGACCTGACTATTTAGCTCATGTGTCATACAAGGTGCAGTCGTTAAAATTCATTGGTGTTTGTGTATTGTTCAATGTTAAAAAAAATTCAATTTTTTATAAAACAACAATTAATTTATGCATGATTCTAAAAGTGAGACTGTTTCCAGTCTCAAAATTACAGTAAAATGCAAATAATTTACTGTACAGGGTAAAAAAATAAAATAAAAACTGATAAGACTGGAAATAGTCTCATCAAGATTTTATTTTATTTTTTACACTGTACAGTAAATTATTTGCATTTTACTGTAATTTTGAGACTAGAAACAGTCTCATTTTTAGAATCGTGTATAAAATAATAATTGTTTTATAAAAAATTAAGTTTTTAACAATGTGCAGTCACTTTGAAAATAAAGATCCTTAGCTTTTTTTGTGCACATTAAGATCTATGTAATAGAACCAATATCAGAAAACCTAATTATTAATATATAACCTATCAAATGACCACATTACTGCCAGGGTAAGGAAACAAATTCAATTTATTAATTCAGAAACAAATTTTACAAATCTCGAAAAGTAATAAGTAGTGCCTGCCCAGGACTTTGTAACTGATAATCTCAAATAATAATGAATTAGGAAAACTTAATCTGTAAATTTTTATAAAGAAGAGTATTAATCACATCTGAAAAAATATTACAAACAACAACAATCAAGCTAGTATTTGTAATAATCTGTATCTTTTAATAAACAACTAATATATCTTACATATCTAGTCTCATTCCTCTCGCCCGTCTCTCTTAACTTCTGACTCATTTATTTTACAGTGGAAGACAGGCAAGCAATCATTTAAGGCAAATAAAAGTACAGCTTAACCAAACAATAGGAGAAACAAAATTAACACTGAAAATAGAATAGGAGTTGCTGAATCATAAAAAAAAAAACTATGAGTGCAGAAACACTTGTTTAGATTTAATCTTTCTCTTATATATTTCCAAAACCTTTGTTGCATCTGACACAATGTATACATAAAATGTTTATTTTCATGCAAGTTGGTGAGACAGTCCAGGAGACCAGTGTAATCTCCGCTGTAAATATTATGTTTGAGAAACTTCACCTAATTGGAAGGGCAAGACAAGATTTAAAGAAATACAGGTGGGTGTCTTGGATCAGATTTAATGGAAGTGTAGCTGACTGCAGTATCTTTACAATAAACAGATGAATAGTTTACAGCAAGTAAAATTTAGTATTTATATTTCACAGTTTAAATTATAGACATTCCAAAACTTCACAGAAATATTAAAAACACTAGCAGAAATACCTGCTCGGAGGGCAGGTATAACTGCTAGAGCCTTTGGCCTTTTCTGGAATTGTCTGACAGTTCTACAACAATGTACTCATACTTGACATTCAGTAATGTTCACCATCCATGAGAAAAAGGATTTTATTGAAATTTTAGTTTAAAAATGAGCTATCATTACAGCATTACATCACAGAGTAGATTTTATTGAAGTATTTCTTTGTAGACACTTATCAACGAAAGTGCCTTGCTTTTCTGTTGCAACACTCATGAAATTTTCACTAAAGAAAAACTAATAATTTTTTAAAGTTTGTTTTATATTTTAAACTTACTCCTTTTTGTTTGTAATTTTTATTGGTTAAATCTGAAACACATCATTTTTGTGAAATTTCAATTGTTTTATTTATTGCTCAGCTATAAAAATGCTGCCTAGTTATAAAAAATATTACCCAGTTATGATTGGTGATGATCGGTGCAGTAGTTTCCGAGATCCGCATTGTGGACATATACATCCCAAGATCCATTATAATAAAATTTGTTCTAGTTTTAAAATTAGTTTTCTTTTTTTATATCACTGGTCTGTTTGCTACAGAAGTTTAGACATATATTTTATTTACATGGCCCAACAGACTATAGCAAATAAATTAATTTGAAAATATATTAAATTTTAAGCTCCTCCATTCTGTAATAACTTATATAATTAGATTTTTTTTATATAGAAACACTGTGAATTAAATATTTATTTAGTGATTTCATTTACTCGTACGTATTACATTTTAGTAAATGATATATGAGGCTAACTGTTTAAGAAATTTTGGGAGCAAATGTTTCTATTTTGACGAAAATATT
>NW_013667144.1:157546-164842 GCF_000517525.1 Limulus polyphemus
ATATGAGGCAACTGTTTAAGAAATTTTGGGAGCAATGTTTCTATTTTGCGAAAATATTCATGTTACATAAGAAGTTTTGATATTTTTATATTATGTACTTTAGTTATGTCTTTATCACATAAAATGGGAAAACATTAAGTGCTGTAATTCTCCAAATTTATTAATCTAATCTGTGTTTCATGTGGTAAGAAAACCATTTCAGTCATTTTTGATTCAAGATTGTGATGCATTGTGAGAAGGCTTAGTTCCAATTTTCAACAATATTCAGGTCTGTTTTGCACAAGGCAGGAGAGCTGGAAGCAGCAGTTTATATTCCACTACTAAGACAGTTAATTGATGATGTTTTCAACCCTTCAGTTCCTGAACTTCCTGATGTTGAGTTGATATCCAGAGGTTTGACTGACATGTTAAAATCAGGATTCAGGTGAGTTACACCCTGATGTTAAGCTGTTATCAAGGGGTTTGACTGACATGTTAAAATCAGGATTCAGGTGAGTTACTCCCTGATGTTAAGTTGTTATCAAGGGGTTTGATAGACATGTTAAAATCAGGATTCAGGTGAGTTACTCCCTGATGTTAAGCTGTTATCAAGGGGTTTGACTGACATGTTAACATCAGGATTCAGGTGAGTTACTCCCTGATGTTGAGTTGTTATCCAGGGGTTTGATCGACATTAAAATCAGGATTCAAGTGAGTTACTCCCTGATGTTGAGTTGTTATCCAGGGGTTTGATTGACATTAAAATCAGGATTCAAGTGAGTTACTCCATGATGTTGAGTTGCTATCAAGGGGTTTGATTGATGTTGAAATTAAAATTCATGTGAGTTACTTCTGATGTTGAGTTGTTTATCAAGGGGTTTGGTTTGCATGTTATAATCAGGATTCAAGTTAACGGCAGAATTATTAAAATACAACAGAAGTATCAAACGAAATATATTCAAGCTTTTAAGTACATTTTGATAGCAAGTAAATACACAATACCATGTAGAGTAATATAAAATGAAGATTACCTCCCCTTTTGTCAGAACAAGAAGTTTATATGGAAACAAGTTTCAACACTTTCATGTGTCCTCTTCAGTCCAACTTTTCTTTGTGAGAGAAACACATACAGTTTATTTTCTAGTGGTCATTCCAAGTCCCTATTGGGCATATGACATCAGTAAGGGGTTCAGTTTATAGTGACCTTCTCAAATGTTGATGTTTGGGCAATTTTTGAAGTAACGAGCTTTCTACAATTCTTCTTTTGACACAATTTCAAGTTTTATGTATCCTTTTGGCTGACTTCCAGTTAATTATATGATCAATATTTCTCATATAGCATTATTTGTTTGACCATTTTTAACATCCCTTTTATGTTCTGCAAGCCTTGTATCTAAATTTCTACCCGTTTCACCCACATAAATGTAGTCACAAGACTGACGGGACTAAATAGACTCCTTATTCTTTATTTGGAGATGCTGAAGTATTCGAGGGTAGGAAGTTTTTAGTGGTGTTGTGACATTTATAAACAGCTTTGAAATTGTTGTTTTTGAAACATTTCTCTATAGCCACAATATTAGAACTGTAGTTGACGCTGAGTAGTTTCTTCTTATTTTCATATGTAGATGATGCTGTTTGCTAGCTATTGTTTCTATAAAATGTCTTTCTTACCTTATGACGGTCATTTTTGATAAAGCTCATAGGATACTGTAGCCAGTTGAAGACTGTATAAATGTTTTTGATTTCTTCATCAAGAGTTGTATGATGACATATTCTGAAGGCTCTTAGAAACATGGAAGTCATAATGGTGATACGAGAAAAAGTGAATATAGCTTAAGGGGTTTGTTAGTTTTCTATAGATTGAGAGGACAAGCCCTGTTGTTTCTCTAGTTATGAGAATGTCTAAAAATGGGAGTGACTTATTTGTTTCCCATTCCATTTTAAACTTGACAGTACTGTGAAGTTTGTTTATCCTCTGGAAAAAGACTTGAAAATAATTTCTATTATTTGGCCAAACCAAAAATATGTCGTCAACGTATCAGAACAGAGGGGTTTTCTTTGAATTCAGATCTGCTGTAGGAAGTAATTCACTTTCAAAATACTCCATGAAGATGTTACATAAAATTGGGGATAAAGGGTTTCCCATAGCCATTCTATTTTTCTGTCTGTAATATTGTCCCATGCATGTAAATACATTATCATCAACACATACTTCGACAAGGGAGAGGAAATTGTACCAGTTCTCATGGTCACGAATCTTCAAAATGGGTGAATTTTGTTCTTTTAAATTTCCCAGATGAGAACAACAACACCAAAAACAAAAAGGTAAACGAAACAAACAGGAGACTGAAGAGGACACACGAATGTGTTTAAATATCTCCAATATCGAGACTTCTGAGAGTTTTTTGTTGTTGTTCTATAACTGCTACACGTGATATTGTGTTAAGATTCTCTCAGATGATTTGTAATCCTCCTTCTAATCTTTCTTTTAAATAACTAACTGTATAATTTGGAATTTTCATCAGCAATAAAATTTAAAAGGTTTTAGATTTCTTCATCTATATATCTTCCCTTTTCTCTTTGTTTTTTTCAAAATTACAGAAATAAACTTGATATCAAAAGCCAAGTATTACAATTTAACATTGTTAGATATCAAAAGCCAAGTGTTACAAATTAACATTGTTAGATATCAAAAGCCAAGTGTTACAATTTACATTGTTACATATCAAAAGCCAAGTAT
The DNA here is from genome assembly GCF_000517525.1 of Limulus polyphemus. NCBI lineage: Eukaryota > Metazoa > Arthropoda > Merostomata > Xiphosura > Limulidae > Limulus > Limulus polyphemus. Next base: position 160,266 of record NW_013667144.1, read on the forward strand.
TACAATTTAACATTGTTACATATCAAAAGCCAAGTATTACAATTTAACATTGTTAGATATCAAAAGCCAAGTATTACAATTTAACATTGTTACATATCAAAAGCCAAGTATTACAATTTAACATTGTTACATATCAAAAGCCAAGTATTACAATTTAACATTTATAGACATCAAAAGCCAAGTGTTACAATTAACATTGTTACATATCAAAAGCCAGGTGTTACAATTTAAATTGCTAACATGCAGTTTTTGTGATAGAAATCTAGAGTTACAATATTAAAAAAATTCTTCATATTTTGTAAACGAGATTGTGTTGTGGTATCCATCTGTGTGTAAGTCTTGTCAAAGAGTTAATATAATGAAGAAACTATCAGAGAAACTACTAAGTTGCTATTCCTAACTATCTGTAGACCCTGTTTAAAGGTGCTTTGTTTTGAAGTATTATGAAATTCATTCATGTGTAAATAGTAATTAAGCAGTTTACAGTTTAAAACTTGTTGCTACTTTTGTGTTTTATGTCATTAGATCATATTTTATTATTTCAACACATCATGAGTTACAACTCAGCTCAGAAAAGGCTTGTCAGTAAACAAAATGTGAGATTAAACAGTCATAAAGCTAATCAGAAAACAAAGTAAGTTAAATCTAGAAGAGTGAAAAGACAAAAAGAACTTGACTTTATAGATACTGGTTTTGGCTTTCCTTAAATTACACAAAAGATCACTGTAGAAATCAATCTGATATATTTTTAGAAGAATGGGACGAATTTGTTTCACCTTTTTTTTTAAAAAAAAAAGAAGCATTTTTACCATCTTTGAGACAGTAATTGATACCCAATTATTGCCCTAAAAAGAATCAAATATATGTATATTTTTTTAACATAAACCCTTTTTTACTTTGTTTTTATTAAAAATAGTTGTTCTGTTTCAATTGTACAAAATTTAGTTCTTCATTGACTTAATTGTCAGCAGTTTCAGACAGATAAAAAGAAATGAAGAAGAATTTTTGAAATACATTTATAATTATAGGCATTTATTTGATGGGAAGATAGTATTACAGTTTTTTTGAACACCTTTGATTTTTTTTGTTATCAGCTTATTTATGAATGTATCTAAGCACCAACCTCGAGATCATCCTGTTTTAATTGTCTTTGTGATTGGAGGAGTCACAGCCACTGAGGTCCGACAAATCAAAGAAATTGTAGCAAACTCTAGACCTTCTACTGAAGTAAGTATATATATATGAGAAAACAAACTTAAGTTATTCTATGTTCATTTTCCTTAGTCCTACGTTTAAGAATAAGTGTAATGTATTTCTAGACCTTCTACTGAAGTAAGTATATATATGAGAAAACAAACTTAAGTTATTCTATGTTCATTTTCCTTAGTCCCACGTTTAAGAATAAGTGTAATGTATTTAACAAGATGTCGTTTTGGGTTTTGTTTTTAATGAATCAAATTAATGTGTAGGTATTACATTTTATTTTAATCTCTTTTGAAGAAATGGATACGGGTGAGTTAGGTTAATTATTCGTCACTAGATGGTTTTATTTGGCTACCTTCTGAATCTTACAAGGTTGTTGATGGTAATTTTACCTCACTTTTAAAAGCTCTTTCTCTACCTGTATTAGTGTATCTGTAGATTAATATTTTTTGTTATTTTATGAAATATTTGATATGAGATTTGTGAACTATTTCTAAACTCGAAGAAGTACCATCTTCTGTTCAAACATGATAAAATTACTGCTGTAACTATTTGTAAATAGTTAAATAAGTACCATTCTCTGTTCAAATATTATAAAATTACTGTTGTAACTATCTAACTAGTTAAAAAGAAACCATCTTCAGCCCAAACATGATAAAATTACTGCTGTAACTATCTAACTAGTTAAATAAGTACCATTCTCTGTCCAAATATTATAAAATTACTGCTGTAACTATCTGTAACTAGTTAGTATTGTTGCTTGCAGTGAACAGTTTTATTTGATACTAAAGCAAAGGAAATGTTTAAGGATACTGTTGAAGCAGAATGATTAGCAAGCAGTGTGAATAAGATTGGACTATAATTTTTAGGCTTAGAATGATTAACAAGCAATATCAATAAGATTGGACCATAATTTTTAGGCTTAGTATGATTAACGAGCAGTTTAAAAAAAATATTGGACCATAATTTTTAGGTTAACTTTCATGTCTGTATAAATAATACATTTGCATTTGTCTATCTGGAATGTTTTTCACAAATTTCTTGATCAAATGCAATAAATCTCATATTATTAGTATGGCCTTTATCTGAGGAGTCCAGATTGCATATTGGCTTTTCCATTAAGACTCAGCTTACTTGATTTTTCATAGTCAAACTTTTTAATACAATAAGTAAGCTACATGGTGATACAATGTCATTGTCATCTGGTGACAACTGGCTTTGATTTCAACTTTAGTTTTTTCATTTGCAAAGTATTTCACACAAACAACATGTATCGCATGTCTATTTTTTTAAAAAAGAAAAATGAATATTACACTAAATACAATTTGTATGGGCTTTCTTGACTTATCTAAGTTTTTTTTTTGTTTAAAACCATTTGCTTATCAATTTGTGAATGTACACTGAGATGTTTCTGCATATTCAGCTAATTTTGCCTTCATTACAACTTTACATTTACTTTAGTTTGCAATAATTTAGCTTCTGCTCATTTTATAAACTGCTATAAACACCTTTTAGCTTTTTTCTTTACTACGGGTTTTATTCTTCGTTTTATGAACGCTCATAACTGTTTCATACTCTGTACACTATTATATATGCCATTACTATACTTTATGTGTAGTTTTATTAAATAAGGTTATGTCTATGTGAGTTTCAAATAGATCAGAATTTATCGATTGAGCACATAATTCCTGCAAGAAAGCATAGCTTAAATGGGGTGTGTTAAAGTGATAGAATAAGGAAAATTCAAGTGAAGGGCATGAAAACTACAGTGACTGTTTTGCAAGCTGCAGTTAGTTTTATAATAATTCTGAAGTTCTTGGCCAAATGTAATTGCGAACAAATTATTTGTATAAAACAGTAATCTGCCAAATGATAAGTTGATACAAACAATTAATATAGTTTTGAATATTAATTTATTCCTTAGTAATTCTGTGTTTTGCCAGTACAACATTGTTAGAGTTGGGCTGATCTTGGTACTTGATTAGGAATGCACAGTTTTTTTTTTGTGATTATTGAAGCATTTACTGTTTCTTTATTTTAATATAACAGGTGATAGTTGGAAGTACTAGGCTGGTTCAACCGAAGGATGTGCTAGAAATGATTATCAAGAGGTGACAGAATTTAATGTGAACTCCATTGAAATGATAGATACGAGCTACAGAAAAAGTGTTTATAGCTCTTAGAAACCAGATTTTCATAAGAAAACATATTTTTCTGTCAACTTACCACCGGAACCTGAAAATAATACAGAACAGCTGATAAGTACATGTTCATTGTTTTTCTGTAAACAGTAGAAGAAGGAGAAAGTGGAAACAGATTCATACCACTGAGACTGAGAATAACATTAATCACAACATTCTTTATGGCCTTGTATGGGTTTCTGTTTCAGTTTGTGTTTTTCGCCTCTACTTATGAGGCATTTTGTAGAACACAGGTGTTCATCAGGTGAGCTGTGTTACAAATTTAGTTGAAAAAAATAAAGTCTTGTATATGGATAAAACAAGTAATATCTTTTTTTGAAAACTAAAAACATTATTTGTCTAATCCATAAACAAAACTTTAATTTTTATGTTACAAGTTCTTCATTTATTTTAATTTAGTTGAAACACTATTGTATATCAGTTGTTCATGAGACAACACTTCTTAGAATGTAGAATATTCTACACTGTATGGAGTAGATGCACATATTTCGAGCTCTGACATGCCATAAAGAGATTTTGTTAATTACACCAGCTAGGGTTTTAATTTGAATGTTCCAGGATATTGAGACAATACTTTGATAAATGTTTTTTTTTCACTTTCCTTTAAGGTAATGAAGAAAGAGACTTTTATTGCTCATTTGCCGTATTCTGTAATGTGGTCATTGTTTAAGAAATCATAAATTTACTTTGTTTTAAAATCTTTCACACTTTATCTTGTGTAGTGGAAGTAAAGCATGAAACAACTTTGTCCAAAAGAGCTCTATGTTGAGAGGGACGTGATTAATTTGTTGAAGGTTCGACAATTGTCATCTGCTTCTTTAGAAATAGTTTTTCATCTGGTAAGGTCTGAGGTGAGAAGAGTTGTCCAGTTATCAGTTGTCTCTCTTATCTTGTAGAGTAGTTGTGTTCTCAGTTTACAGTCAAGATTATTGGTAGAATATATTCCCAAAAGTTGAATCGAATTCTCAATATGGTGTAATAACATGGAAAGAAATTTGTATATAATATGGATACAAAATTTTGTGACCAATAAAAAAAAAATATATATATATATATATATATATATATATATTCAGACATATTGTTCGTCTTAGAATTATGGGACCTCCTCCTATCCAAATGATTGAAGTTTGACTGTATGTGTGTGTGTATATATATATATATATATATATA
>NW_013667144.1:165367-176420 GCF_000517525.1 Limulus polyphemus
AATATATATATATATATATATATATATATATATTCAGACATATTGTTCGTCTTAGAATTATGGGACCTCCTCCTATCCAAATGATTGAAGTTTGACTGTATGTGTGTGTGTATATATATATATATATATATATAGTAATTACCATTGTTACCTTCAAACTAATCAAAGTTTGAGTTAAGAATTAAAACTAGTTTCGAAACTGTAGTAATTAATTTTAATAATAATAAATAAATTTTAATATTTGTCTATCTCTTCGGCAAGCCTCTCCTCCATGGCGAGTAATAGTAATTACCATTGTTACCTTCAAACTAATCAAAGTTTGAGTTAAGAATTAAAACTAGTTTCGAAACTGTAGTTCTTTTCTAGTGGATTAGTTATGTTATAAGCTACAATTCATTAATTTCATATTTTACTTTGTTTTGTACTCTTTTAGGCATGGAAAAAAAAAAGAGTTAAAAGCTATTACTTGTTGTATAATTAAAACAAAAATGAGTGCAGAAACTGCAAATAAAACTGGTTTGAAGTGTTTTTTTGTAGACTTGTTTTTATGAAAATAACCGATTGTGGATAATGGTTGAAAAAAGGCTTTAAAGCCAAGATTTACAAAGATAAGCTAAAGTAACAATTTTCGAATTGATATCTTAACGCGAAGTTAAGGTGTTTTTAACTTTTAAATATGAATTCCTGTTCACAGTCAGTTTGGTTAAAAATGAATTTAACTGAACCGTTAACAAATAACAGTGTTACGATAATCCCACGTTACTTATAAAAGTGCATCCCCTTGAAAACTCGGTAGCGGATATAAATGCAATTTTATACGAGTAAGCTTATTCCCTACGGAAGAAACAAGATTACATTTACTTCACTTTTGACCAACCAGAGGGCTCCAAGCATGGAATTCTACTAGATCCAAAATAAATTTTAATATTTGTCTATCTCTTCGGCAAGCCTCTCCTCCATGGCGAGCAACTAGGACGCCAGGCGCATGACTTTTCAATATGGAAAACAATGTGTCCCTCAAAATTTCCCATGTGTCTTCTTAATTTTGAAACAGGGGGACACGGGTCTCTTAAACTAGGAACAGTACTGCATTGATCCCATTAGGTTGGCAATTCTCGCGCGAAGTAGAGAAGTCGAGATTTCGCGTGAGTCAAAATAGGCATTCAAGAAGTGAATAGAGAATGAATTTCTCGCATAATTTTTTTTCGTTGAAACGTCATAAATTTCAATAATTTATCGTGTCATATGTGTCCCAAACATTACATACATAATATGTAGTCATAATTTAAACGTATACAAAGATGGTAGGAAGAAGCTAAAAAAACGTAACATTTGACAATATTGTGTTTTTGTTATGTAATTAAATTATACAGCTACTTACGGTGTTTAACGTTTTGGGTGTTTATGGATTTTATATGTACATCCGTGTAATTCTTTAGACTACATTCCATGCAAAATTTCTTCCAAATTTAATCTCTGGCACATATTTTCTTGCTGATTAAAATTACTTAGCAGATACCACAAAAAGTCTCGAGGTTTGTTTAGATAGACAAAGTGCTCTGCACAAGTGGTGTCATCTGCAGGTGAATTTTAGCATTCTAAACTCAATAAATCAATAATAAAAAAAAAAAGCTCTAAGTTCCTAAAGGGTCACCATTTACAAGAAATTAAGTATTCATGAAAAGGTTTTTTTAATATCTAAAAAATAAGATAATTATTTAATATTAGCGAATTCAAATTTATAATTATACAGGACAAGTAGATTTATTGAGATGTAAGCAACTGAAAGAAGGCTTTTTTTCTTTTCTTGTATATGTAACATCTGTACCAAACTCAAATAAAATAGAGTCACCTAAAAGTTCAATCATAGCAGTTTGCTTTGTTGTTACGCACAAAGATATGCAATGACCCGTTTGCGGTCTACCACCGCGAGTATCGAAACCCGATTCTGATCACAAGCCCTTAGACTTACCTCTGAGTTACCGGGCGTCAATAGTAGTAGTAAGTATTTTGTTCTAATAGTGAAACGGTATTATGCTGTCATAGCTTTTTAAGTAAAATGGTGATAACTTTGCTGAAGGATATGTTATCGGGATTATACATATATATAACACCATGTGTCCCACTTACACATGCCCCCCCCAGACATACAACGCTAGAACCCGGGTTTTAATACCCGTGGTGGGCAGAGCTCAGATAGCCCATTGTGTAGCTTTGTGCTGGTTAACGTGCTGGATTTTGGAGGTTAGGTTTCGTTGTTCGCGTCCCATTACCCACTAAAAAACGCGATCCGCACTTTGGGGCAATGTATGCGTTATAAGAGTAATGGTCAAATCCTGCTTTTCGATTTTTCAGGAGTTGGCGATGGATGGTGTCGACTAGCTTTTATTTCTTTTGTTTTCCAAGTGGTTAGGGCGCTCGATTCGCAATCTGAGGGTCGCGGGTTCGAATCCCTGTCACACCAAATATGTTCGCCCTTTCAGGCGTGGGGCGTTATAATGTGACGGTCAATCCCACTATTCGTTGGTAAAAGAGTAGCCCAAGAGTTGGCGGTGGGTGGTGATGACTAGCTGCCTTCCCTCTAGTCTTACACTGCTAAATTAGGGACGGCTAGCGCAGATAGCCCTCGTGTAGCTTTGCGCGAAATTCAAAAACAAACACTGTGTAGCTTTGTGCTAAAAAACAACAACCTTACAATAAAGCTCCTAGTTTTGTTAGATGTGTCAGCTAAGTGCCTTTATTGCGTTTAATCTAAGAGAGAAAGGTTCTATAAGTACCTGGGTTCTTGGATACATTGAAACTGAAGGTAATCACTGTTCGTGGTATGCTTCTTAAGAAAACGTTAGCGAACGTTAATATCATTGATCTAAGAGCAACGTTTCAGTGACTCTACCCTAGAAGCTGCTTTAAAAAAAAGTGCTAAAAATATTTTCATTGAATAATGCAATTACCATGGATATTTCAGTAAGCATGAATACACTGATAACTTGCTAGAGATCCGTCTAGTTTGGGAGAAAACGTTTTTGTGGAGAAAATAAACCAATCTTACAATGAAACAACAAGGCCCAACTAACGTTCGTCATTGGAACAGTAGTTTCACGTATTATACTAAGCTCAACTATAAAGCATGTGACAAACGTAATCCTATTCATGAGACTTGTTTACTTTCAATAAGAATATTCAACTTTGATCTAATTTGTTGAAGAAATTTATTCCATCCAAACTAAACATAACAGAGAACTGGTTTCTAGAATAATCTCTCGCTCGTTCCCTAGGAGACAACAAAGTTGAGGAGGTTGGAAATGCGGCTTACTCAGCCACACAAATAATCTTGCCAATGTTTGAAACAGAACCCAAGAGAGGAACCGATATGGTATGTGATTTCAAAGTGTGCTGAAACTTTGTGCAATAAAACTTTCTTTGCCAGTTGAAATTCTGTGGATTATTTAAATCCGGTGACCTCAACAAGCTTGAATACAATTGATCGAGAGACCTTAGAATCTCGAGCCCCCCCCCCCACTGGCACAGCGGTATGTCTGCGGACTTACAACGCTAGAAACCGGGTTTCGATACCCGGGGTGGGCAGAGCACAGAGAGCCCATTGTGTAGCTTTGTGCACAATTCCAAACAAACAATAGAATTTCGAGAAAAAAAAAACAGAAAAAAGAAATATAATCAAAACTCGTCTCTCTTGTAACACACAGAATGAATATATATATTTATTGCTGGTTGAATCAAGAGTTCGTTAAATGTAACTATTAGTGAAAATGCAATTGGTTCAATGAGCAGTACGTTAGTTATGGGAAACAAAAACGTAATGATACCATCTAACCGCAACTACTATATACAAGTATTTCAGTCTGAGAACTAAGGCAAAAAGAAAATACTATAAAAGTATATACACCCCTTCCCCCAAGAAAAAATAATATTAAATCATATTAAACAGAATAACAACAAAAAATTTCGTAACTAAAGTTTGATATTTGAATAAAAATTCAGCAAAAGGTTTGTTTGTTACGGATTTCGCGCAAAGCTACACGAGGGATATCTACGCTAGCCGTCCCTAATTTAGCAGTGTAAGACTAGAGCTAGTCATCACCGCCAACTCTTGGGCTACTCTTTTACCAACGAATAGTGGGATTGACCGTAACATTATGACGCCCCCATGGCTGAAAGGGCGAGCATGTTTGGTGTGACGGGGATTCGAACCCGCGACCCTCAGAGTGCGAGTCGAGCTGGGCCTAGCACAAAGGTGGTCGACATTTGTACACTTTATTCTGTTGATCATTAATTTGTGATAAAACAGAAAGGAGAAGAAGTAAAATTATCTCTCAGAATCGTATGAAAAAGCTAAGCAACGTAGAAGGATAAATTACTATTCCCTCACTGAATATTCCTGTATAATATATAAAAATTTGCTGGAATGTATAGATTAAATTTGTATATTGTGTTAACTCTGCAAGTTTAGTTGGATTTTGTTATTTAACTTTAGCAAGTTGTTCAATATATCTTGTGACAATTTATAGCTTATGGCAGTGTTAATTCTACTCATTAATTTGCACATATATATATATATATATACAAATATATATATAGTTTATTCATTACAATGTATCAGCCAATCAGAAAAGTTAAAGTTAAAACATGGATGATAGATAATACTAGTTCGTTTAACCCGTTAAAGATTTATTAGTTTTAAAAACCAATTTCTTGCTTCTTAATTGCTGTATAAGTGTGATAATAATTCATTACTGATTAGTGACCCATTAATTAAGAAGTTTCTGTTCATAGCTTTAGTCAAGATTTACAAAATAGTTATTTTAATGAATACTAGATGGAGCCTAAAGATAACATCCCAGAAGTTCGTACGCAGCCGTGAGCGTTAATGGTGAACTGGTTTACAATGCGTGCGTGCTAACAAAACGGCTCGTTCAAGTCAACGGTATTTCAAGTCTAGCAATTGCATAGAAGAGCCTAAGTTATAGTCGCGTGCTTGTACGGAAGAAATCCTATCGTTCACTTCTCTAAGAAGCCTTAGAAAATAAGTATTAATAAACCAGTGCTGCCATCGTAGTATTTTGAAGATCTTAAGGGAAAAGTTAATAAGAACTGAGGTCCAGGTACCGCGTTTACGGCAGCATTGGTTGGTTATTCACGTAGATCGTCGGCGCCGTCACAGGCTGCACCTTGGGCTGGGCCAGTTCTTTGTCCTGTTGAGATTGGGTGAGTGAATATTATTTTGTATTGTTGTTTGGAATCCTGCTACTAATTGACACGATAAAGATAAACAAATAACTTGCATAAATTTTATGTAACTTGTCTCCTATGGTGCACAGTCTCCGTGAGCGTGCTTCTTTTAGGCCAGTCGATAGTTATACAAACTGTCATAATTTCAGCTTTAACCATTGCCTGTGGCCCGCTATCCCTATCGAACATGACAGCACTTGACGATTATGGCGGCATGTACGTGTTTTTGTTTTTTTTCTTTGGGGGGGTCGTAAGCTCTCCGTTTTAATTTTAACTGTTACTTTGCATTGCATGTTAAGATGTTAAATATGATCTGTGATATTATTTATGAATATTAATAAAAGTTTAGTAAGCTTAATCAAGTTTGGTTCATATATACATGAACATTTCAGTACGTAATTTTAATTAATTTTAACTTCATAACCTTTGTAAGCTGTTAAGGCTGTCGAAAATAGTATCTTTATAACACTGAGTAGTTAGTCTTGACTATTTTGTGACACATGAAACTTTAAAATTCGTCATATCTTAGTACTGAAACAAGATGGTTTTAAAAGCCGCGTTGAAAATTGTATGAAGATAACAACAACAGTGCTCCATTAACTTATGTTTAAAAAAATCTGTGTTTTACACGTGTTTATCTTAGTTACAACTCCATAATCATGAAGAATTCTTTGTAACATCAAACATTGCACTTTTCTCTCTCTCTCTCTTGTTTGTAGATCTTAATTCATTCACCATTTTTTATGTTTTCTGTTGTGGTTATTGAGACAAAATGTTAAGTTTAAGTCTAAGTTTGTTTCACTGTAAAATAAATGGCTCAGGAAACGGTTTGTAAGTTTGTGTTTATGTGATAGAATTTTACATAAAATAATTTTTTATGCATTTTCCATTTATTCGTAGTAAACTACAACTTTGCTGTTGACATGTTGCAACGATTTAGAATGTGACAGTAAAGATCTTGAGACTTTGTTGGGGGTCCTTACGTTACGGACGTTCTATTTATTTATAGAAACTTATATTTCCGTGAACCTGTACCCTCTTTACGTCGCAGCTGTTTGGTAATTTAAATTCCCTAAATTAAGCTGCGTTCCCCAGGAATTGGCGTGTAGTTACTTATGTGAAATATTACTATTCCAAGAAAGACGAGATCCGTGTTGTAGCTTTTTAAATAGATAGCTCCTGTTGATCTGACGATAAGGTTTATTTAGTCGGTGATGTATTATAAGTCATAAACGAAACAACGTATTACTGTTGAAACGAGTAGAAAAATGTTTCGACTTCACTTGTGAATTTAATAGATAATCGTGCTGCACTATATACAATAACGCTGGTTTTGCTTAAGGGCTCAAAGTTGTTTACTGGTTGTTGCTAATGGACATTGTTATGGAGCAATGCTTAGTATTATTAGAAACGAAGTTACTAATTTTTATGGTTTAAAGGCTCAGTGTATTTTTCGGGTGTTTCTATACACGAATAAAACCATGCTTTCATTTCCTAGACAAAAATCAATTCTGTTCCAACGTTTTGGCCTTAAGTCTACACCAGGTGGTTAGAATTGGTAAAAATATTAACTTTTTTGTGTGTGTAGGATTTCGATGTATAGCCCTTTTCACACCACTAATAACGTAAGGTACTTTAGCTTGTTTGTTTGTTTGAAGTTAAGCACAAAGCTACACAATGGGCTATCTGTGCTCTGCCCACCACGGGTATCGAAACCCGGTTTCTAGCGTTGTAAGTCCGCAGACATACTTGTGACGATATGATCACATGTTTTTCCTGAGTATTTTAGATTATTTATTACTGGTGAGAAAAGGGCCATACATCAAAACTTTTAATGTTTAACATTCCACCAATATATTAAGCTTATTGTATTTGTTTGCTTCGCTATCATTAACAGTACTGATGAGCCGTGAATTCTGCGAAACTAGTCTACTGCAAAGGGAGTGACGAATCAAAGAATAGATTATGTCTTGAAGGACAGTACACATACAGGTATATGTTCTAACCAGCTAATTAGAAATGGTGAGGGGGTGATCGCGGCCTAGTGGTAAGTGTGTAGGCTTCCGTATCGTAAGGTCCGAAGTTCAAGTGGCGTTATAACACCGAACAAGCTTCGCACTTTCAGATACGGGAGAGTTGTAATCGTGGTAGTCAATCCTGTTATTCCGTTAAGTGTAGGCAGTGAATGCTGCCCACTGGTCAGCTGTTCTAAATTACTGATGGCTATGCCTGAATCTTTTGTCTCTACGCTTAATTGTCGCAAAATACTTGGTACTTTGTAGTAGTAAACTACATCGGCGAGGTTTTAGTGTGTGTTGATTCAGGTAACACCGAACTAAGTGTGACGTGTTTGAAAAAATAGAATCAAACGTTAAATTCCTTCGTATCTCAAACAAAAAAACAAATTAGCTGAGGAGATGAAGGCATTGAACGTATGATTTTATTTCTTTTTTTTTTTTCATTTACAGTTATGTAAGAGCTGTCAGAAGACCAATCTAAAACAGTGACGTTGAGTTTGGTATCCATAGTTACCTAACTGTTATTTGACTGAGGCGCCACCAACATAGGTGACGGAACTGAGGTGTAAAACATGTAATGCTGATACGTGTGTACAGACATGTAGAATATATATAAGTACAACGAAATGGTAATATCCTGTTGTTGGTATATTATGTTCTAATATAAAAAATGTAGCTCATAGAATACGATTTTTTTATATCACCTTTCAGGACAGTATTCTATCATGAAAACACTTTGCATAGTAAACTAACAGCAGAATTTATCTCAAGCATGGACATTAACCGAGTGCCATTTATACATGCGTGAACACAGAACGATACAGAACTGAACAATGACCAAAAACTAGCTAATATTTCCCAGTGTATCTGTATAAAATGTGTCAGTTGGGCATTGTGTTGCGTCAGCGAGGTCACGTGACTAGTATCACGCCACGTCCTTCTCGAACCTTCGTGAATTATCGGGAGACTACTAGATTGGAGGTAGTATGGTATATATAAGACAGGCCACGAAGCGACGGGGAGGTAATGAGTAATTGAACTGCAGTCAGAGAGTGTGTAATTGAACTGAGTATTGTTGAAGTCGAGCACGTGAGACGTTCGTTGAGAATTATAGCGCGACTGTTGAAATTACGTGTATCGTAAAGTTATATTCAGAAAGAATAAACCAGTTTTATTTAAGAAAGGACTTGTGTCGCTAAAGTTTCGTCGGAACGAATTTACGGAAAATTAACTAACGAACGGAGACGTAACAATTGCAAGTTTTTGTTTTTTTTATATTTATTGAACAACCATGTTCGTAATAAACCTTATTTTTTCGTCTGTCAAGAAATTACACATTTTCATCATAACTTTTATTTGTATCTAGAAACCCTTTTTTTTACAGAATTTTTTTGTTTTCATTTCAACAGTTTTTTAAGTTTATAGAAAACCAGAACAAAACGGAAAAAATGTACTTTTGTATTGCATCATCTTTTAAAAAAAGATTCCAACATTACATCTACTACTTGGGCCTTTACAATTGATATGCTGTCTTGAAGTTAATATTACAAGCAACAATGCGAAAAAGGCTATTTAGTATCGTGCTGTTTGTCTAACATAATTTGTTGTAGGTTATCAAAATAAAAGAAAAAGTACTATTAGGCCACGCTGTACCTAATGTCATTATAGTTGTTATAATATAATTTGTTGTATATCAGTGCCTTTATGAGTTTATAATTCATTATATCTGGTTTCATCAATAACCGGGCCTCCAGCTAGTAAAAGATAAACGGCCATGTTGTCCTTAATATAACACAAAAGACTAATTACCTTCGAGGTTTATAAACAAGCCGATAAAATGAAGTAAAGTCATAAATTAAAAAATAAAGAACGCGTATTATTAACAGCATATCGTACTTAATATAATATTAACAATATATTTTAGCATACATTTCAAAATCAACATTGAAATTATAAGGGTTAAATATTATTTACGAGGAATTTCCCTACCAGTAAGGGTAGGGCGTGGTTTGTGTGCCCAAAAAACATTAGAAATTGTGGAAGTTTTTAAGTTGTAATTATTTTAGGTATGTTTTTAATTGATAATCATGCCATATTCTTGTAACGTTCAAGTATCACCAGTTAGGAAACAGTTATGTAGTTTTTAAGTTGTAATTATTTTAAGTATGTTTTTAATTGATAATTATGTCATATTTTATAACGTTCAAGTATCACCAGTTAGGAAACAGTTATGTAGTTTTTAAGTTGTAATTATTTTAAGTATGTTTTTAATTGATAATCATGCCATATTCTTGTAACGTTCAAGTATCACCAGTTAGGAAACAGTTATGTTGATTTTAACAGTTTGAAATCATAGTTATAACGTCGTCTGTACTGTTTCATAGATTCAGTTCTTATAAGGCCCGGCATTGGCCAGGTGGTTAGGGCGCTCTACTCGCAATCTGCTGGTCGCGGGTTCGAATTCTCGTCCCATCAAACATGCTCGCCCTTTCAGCCGTGGGGGCGTTATAATGTGACGGTCAATCCCACTATTCGTTGGTAAAAGAGTAGCCCAAGAGTTGGCGGTGGGTGGTGATGACTAGCTGCTTTTCCTCTAGTCTTACACTGCTAAATTAGGGACGGCTAGCGCAGATAGCCCTCGTGTAGCTTTGCGCGAAATTCAAAACAAACAAACAAACAGATTACATAGATTACTTGTGCTCTTAGCTTGACTAATTATAATTATTATTACTTACTAGTGCTCTTGGCTTGTCTAATTCACTAAACTTCCCCGACAAAAATTTAACGACATCCATCTATTGTAAGCCTACCGACTCCCAATGCTTTCCTGGATTACAGCTCCTATCATCCCATATCCACTAAAAATGCCATTCTCAAATCACAGTTTTGCCGCCTCCGTCGCTTATGCAATTCCAAACTCGATTTTATCCAGAAAGTTGATGGACTGTCGTTGTTTTTTCAAGATTAAGGAATATTCTCTGGATATAACCAATTCAGCTCGCAGAGATGCTGCAACGATCAGTCATAATATTGCACAACAACCGAACACCAGATAACAATAATAATGGCAGAAATCAACTTACTTCGATTTTGATATCTCATCCGCAAAACACTTTAGTTTCCAACATCAGTTTAGGATGGCTCAAAGCAACAAAAATTCTAAGAGATATATTTAAAGATAAATCAATCATTTCGTATCGACACATACAAAACCTAAAATATATCGTGGGTCACGCACGACTGAAGACACCAGAAGAAATTTTATCTTCAGTGTGTCATACGTTGCTGTGCATGTTCACGATTCAACACATGTTGTTACATCAACACCAGTACTTCGGTACGTGGACCCACCTCCACTTACACAGTTGTTCACTTGTATATCCAAGTGTTTAGTTACATCAACACCAGTACTTCGGTACTTGGACCCACCTCCACTTACACAGTTGTTCACCTGTATATCCAAGTGTTTAGTTACATCAACACCAGTACTTCGGTACTTGGACCCACCTCCACTTACACAGTTGTTCACCTGTATATCCAAGTGTTTAGTTACATCAACACCAGTACTTCGGACCCACCTCCACTTACACAGTTGTTCACCTGTATATCCAAGTGTTTAGTTACATCAACACCAGTACTTGGGTACTTGGACCCACATCCACTGACACAGTTTTTCACCTGTACATCCAAGTGTTTAGTTACATCAACACCAGTACTTCGGTACTTGGACCCACCTCCACTTACACAGTTGTTCACCTGTATATCCAAGTGTTTAGTTACATCAACAC